>NW_022196904.1:164088748-164105582 GCF_008632895.1 Mastomys coucha | reverse complement strand
AGGGGGAGGAATCAAACCTGAAAGTGAATTGCCTTAGTCCCTACGATCACTGGAAAAGTATTTTTTTCCAGTGTATGAGGAAGGTGCACATCAGTGAGGGCTGAAGAGAGAAGGAAAGAAAAGGACAAGCAAAGGACTGTTTTAGGAAGAAAACGCCAAACTTCACCAAAGAACAAAGGGAAGGCTGCCACCTGCTGAGGAGTCAGAGAGCTACCGCTGTTTGTGCTCCAAAGCACTCCACAGTCTCAGCTTTCAGGTGGCCTGCTTGGGCTAGGGTAAGATGGTAATGGCCTGTTACCCTACCCCCTTATTTTCATGAATATTTATGACTTATCTTTTTAGTCCCACCCCCAAACCCAAATCTCATAATACAATACTAAGACATTTATACAAGTATTACATGCATGTGGGCAAGCTTCCAGTGGCTCACCATCCCTCCTCCGTAGAAAGAGATCTCTTTTTTTCCCCCACTTTTCTTCTTTACGTTTCTTCTCTTCTGTTGTGTACAAATATCGGTACGTATTGATTGGAGCCTTTAATCTCCCATTCCGCAAGGCAGAGGCAGGTGGAGTTCCAGGCCAGAGCCAGGACTGCATAATGTTTGTTTTGTCTCAAAAACAAACAACAAAAATGAGTGCCCATATGAAGAAAATCTGCTAGAGGAAATTGCTGTTGTACCTTCAATCTATCTTCTTTTTTGTCTTTACCTCCACTTGCCTGTGTGATGCCCACCCCCTTTCTCTCTCTCTCTCACCTACTCATCCCGACATCTTCCTCTTTTTCATCCTTCCGTTTCAAGACGCCATTTTGCTGTTGTTTGGTGCCCTTTGATTTTCCTGTCATGAACAGAATATTGTTTGTTTGGTTTTGTTTTGTTTTTTAAAAAGATTTTATTTATGTATTTGAGTAACACTGTTGCTGTCTTCAGACACACCCGAAGAGGACATATGATTCCATTACAGATGGTTGTGAGCCACATGTCGTTGCTGGGAATTGAACTCCAGACCTCTGTAAGAGCAGTCAGCGTTCTTGACTGCTGAGCCAATCTTTCCAGCCCTGTTTTTGAGACAGAGTTTCTCTATGTAGCCCTGGCTGCCCTAGAACTTGCTATGTAGACCAGGCTGGCCTTGAACTCAGAGATCCACCTGCCTCTGCCTTCCAAATGCTGATATCTTTAATTTTGTTTAACATGACCTTGAAACCTAGTCATAGACCGATATTGAGTTCCGTAGTTACACTTAAATAACAGCTGTAGCCCCTTTTCAGTTCAGGTGGTTTTTATCTTGTCTTTTATTAAAATAATGTGTCAGGATCCATAAAAATAAATTTTTACCTTTACAGTACACCCACAGTTTCTGTGACTGCTAACATCTCAAAAAGAACACTATAGAAAAGCCTAATGTTGTCAGACCCAACTTGGAAATTCTGTCTTTTCTAAATATAATAAAAAGACAGTTCTCACCAGGCAGTAGTGGTACACGTCTTTAATCCCAGCACTTGGGAGGCAAAGGCAGGTGGACTTCTGAGTTCAAGGCCAGCCTGGTCCACAGAGTGAGTTCCAGGATAGCCTGGGCAATACAGAGACACCCTGTCTCAAACAAACAAAAACAAAAACAAAACAAACAAAAAAACAGAAACCCTGTTCAGATAAGACAGTTCTCTGTTGTGGATCTTTGCCACTTAATTGTATTAACATTATTAACAACTTTTTTGTATTAACATTAATGTATCTTGAGGTCTTGTTAATTGTAAGATACAAGACTGTCTGTATTTCAAGTCCTTTGTATTTTATAATATTGAGCATTAATATTGGTCAACTTAGCTATTAGCTGATTATCTTTTCCTATAATTTAATTTGGCAGATTAAAATTTCTGTTTTTTAAAGATTTATTTATTTATGTATATGAGTGCTCTATCTGTATATACACCTGCATGCCAGAAAAGGGACATCAGATTCCATTATAGATGGTTGTGAGCCACCATGTGGTTGCTGGGAATTAAACTCAGGACCCCTGAAAGAGCAGTCAGTTCTCTTAACTGCTGAGCCATCTTTCCAGGCCCAGATTAAAATTTCTGAAACTGTTCATTATCCCTCTGTGACAGGGTTTTGCTATGTAGCCCAGGTTAGCTTTGGTTTCATGGTCCTTCCCCCTTTGTCCTGGGATTACAGGTATGGGCCAGCACATCCAGATAAACTTTCTCTGTCTCGATTAAATTCTTTTGTCTTATAAAAGACATAATACTAATTTTGAAAAAATGTACATACATTTATTTTATATGTTCCTTTGGAGATGTACTGTTCTTTTCAACTATATGCAGAAGTTTGCAAACCAAGAAAAACATTTTTTTTTTTACTCCAACACCAATCTCCTTTGACAGCACCCTTGGCTTGGGTCTACATCATAAGTTAGGCCAAGAAATCTTGAGCCTCGTTCTTCAAGACTGCAGACTATGCCAGACGTCTGTTTGCTTTGCAGGTTAGGAAGGACAGAGAAGGACTTTAAAGCGTTTGAGCTTTGGAGCATGGCATAAGCAAGCTACAGAACCATCTTCCCTTCTTAATATAGAAGACACAGTTAAAGAAACAAATAGAGAACTGGAGACTAGAAATACTTACGGAGGTTGTCACAAACCAAATTATAGAAATGAATTAAGTGCCTCACAGAGCTCTGAAGAGCCGTCCCTCACCAGTCACCACTTACCTAAATAATGTAGTGACAGGGTCGCTCAAAAATAAAGAAATGGAGGCTGGAGAGATGGCTCAGCAGTTAAGAGTACTCGATGGCCTTCTGGAGTACCCGTGTTCAGTTCCTAGCACCCATGGTGGAGCATCTTGTTAGCTCACATCTGTAACTCCAGTCCAGAAGATCCAATGCCCTCTTCCGGCCTCCATGAGCACTGTACACATATGGAACACAGACATATATTTAAGAAAAACATATACATAAATTAAGAGCAAGTTAAAGTTTACACACAAAAAACTTTGGAAAACTTCAGATTTTCAAAGCAACTGTTCCCGGGTCTTGAGGAGCATGGCAATGTCTTCAATAAGGAGAGCTTCTACACAGCTTAGGAGATGCCAGCCCAGCAGCTCTGAGTAGGAACATCATCCGTGAGAACGGATGCGCTTACTGCCATGGGCATGGATTCCGTATCTTTAACTGTCATGGGTACTTGTGCTTACATCTCGTCTTCCTACAAACCAGTCTAGTGGTTTTCCTAGCTCCACGTCCCCATCTCCTCTTTCATAGTAGAGAAGAGAAGTAAGAAGAAAGTAAAGAAGAAAATGCATCTGACTGCTGAAACAATATCCAGGTTCTGGGGTTCTGGGGTTCTGCATCTGAGGATTTGCAGAAAACATGAATCAAATCTACCCAGGAAAATTGACTTCTAGCCTGAGCATGTATGGACAGTTCCTAAATGTTATTCTCTAGACAGAGTATAACAACTATTTATATAGCATTTACATTGTGTTAGATGTTAGTGGTGATCTATGGATGATTTCTATGGAGGTCTGAGTACAAGGTGTATGTAAATTCTGTGCATTGTGTCCAGGGGTCATGAGCACTCATGACTCTGGAATGAAGAGGGTGGTTCCCCCATACAAACCCCCATGGGTTCTGAGAGAGGACTGAACTCTGCAAAACCTGCAGGGAAGTGAGAAGCTGAATGGTTTGACTTTTTTGTTTTTTTTGTTTTTTACCTAACAAACTCTTGTGAAAGCATTTTTTTTTCTTTTCTGGTAAATTGAAAACAGTCTATTCAATTGTCCATTGATAAGTCACTGGAACTAAAACCATCGAGTGAAAGTAACTTGGAAGGCTTGAAAATAAATGAGTGGCCAGGCAGTGGTGGTGCACACCTTTAATCCCAGCACTTGGGAGGCAGAGGCAGGTGGATTTCTGAGTTGGAGGCCAGCCTGGTCTACAGAGTGAGTTCCAGGATAGCCAGGGCTACACAGAGAAACCCTGCCTCGAAAAAAAACAAAAACAAAAACAAAAACAAAAACAAAAACAAAAAAAAAGAAGAAAAAGAAAAGAAATGAGTGACATAGCAAAGCAAGTCCTTCCACTCACCATCTACGTGTATTTTTGGATGCTTCTACCCAGTGTTTATATAATAAAAGCAAGCACTAAGGATAGGTGATCTGGTGCCAGCCTTGGCTCCTTACTTAACATACACAAGGTTCATGCATGACATATAGTCTATATTTAAAGCCCTACTGATCACCAACATTGTCAGCCAGGTATGGCGACCCTCACCTATAAAGTCAGCATTCTAGAGACAGAGACAGGTGACAGGAACCTGCAAGTTTGAGGTCAGCATGATCTGCAAAGTGACTTCCAAATAAGGCAGGATTACATAGCCAAATCCTATCTTAAAAAGCTAGTATAATAATAGTAATATAGCCAACATTTAAAAGTTGCAATCTATCAATTAGGCATTAAAATAATCAAAATAAAGTAACTCAGAATTTTTGACTCGTGGGAGCATTGTGGTTAAGGACATTTAACAATTCGTTTTAGTTGGGGATTTTTAAGGAAGGGACTCCCTTGGAGGATAATAGTGAATATCAAATCACTGTGGTGTTCACATACTTTCGGGTACATTTAACTTAAATTCCACTTTTTCTGGCCGTGGTAGCCCACACCTGTAACCCCATCAAGGGAGTCAAGAGTTCAAGGTCATCCTCAGCTACATGACAACTTCAAGGCCATCCTGAGCAACAAGAGACATTGTCTCAAAAAAAAAAAAAAAAAAAAAAAGCTACTTCTAAATGTTAATGTTGGGGCTAGAGAGTTTAGTTTGCTCAGTGTTTAAGAGTGCATTTGAGAGTGCATATGGCTCGCTCTTGCAGAGGACCTGACTCAGGTTCCCTGAAGGCATGCTGGGTGGCTCACAACTAGCTGCCCATAACTCCAGCTCCAACACAAACAAAGCCTCTGGCCTGCACAGGCACCTGAATTCAGATACACAGACCCACAGAGATACATAATTCTAAAAACAAGTGAACAAACACCTTCAAATGTTAATGAATAAATTACTTTTGTTTATAGTACTTTTTTAAAAAAAATTTTTATTTGTGTGTGAGTTTTTTGTTTAATGTATGAATGCTCTGTCTGCACCGTGCCCATATGCTAGAAGAGGATATCAGATCCTATTATAGATGGTTGTGAGCCATCATATGGCTCCTGGGCATTGAATTTAGGACCTTTGGAAATACAACTAGTGCTCTTAACTGCAAATCCATCTCTCAAGCCCTGTTTGTTTGTTTGGAGACAGGGTTTCTCTGTGTCGCCTTGACTACCCTAGAACTTGCTCTGTAGACCAGGCTGGCCTTGAACTCACAGAGATCCACCTGCCTCTGCCTCCAAAGCGCTGATTTAAAGGTGTGTTCCACCACCGCCAGGCTACTTTCTAATTTAATTCTAACTTAATTTTTCTTTAATTCTGACTCTAAAATGCATTAGAAATGTGTTTTGTGGGGTAAACTACAGAAAGTTTAGACACGTAAAACTTTCATACATGTGCAAAAATTCATACTGTATGAGAATGTTTACATATGTTATTTGAAATAGTGGAAAAGTAAAAGTGCTGGCGAGATGGCTCAGTGGTTAAGAGCACATACAGCTCTTCCAGAGGATGCTAGCAAGTCCAGTCCCCTAAGCCCACATCAGGCAGCTCACAGTAGCTGTAACTCCAGCTCCAGGAGATCTGACGCCTCTGGCCTCTTCAAGCACCTGCACACCATTATAGACAATCACATAATTAAAAATAATAAAAAAGTTTTTAAAAATTAGAAAATAAAATATGCATTAGTACATAGAACAGAATATAGTTCAATGTGGTGACTCATTCCTGTATTCCTAACTTTTGGGAAGTGAAGGCAGGAGAATCAGAAGTTCAAAGTCATCCTTGGCTACATAGTGAGTTCTAGGCTAGCCTGGGATACATGAAATTCTATGTAAAGAAAGAGAGAGAGAGAGAGAGGGAGAGAGAAAGGAAGAAAAACTTGACTAGATAGCTGGCTCAGTGGTTAAGAATATCTGCTGCTCTTCCAGGGTTTCCAACACCTACACGGAAGCTCTCAACTGTCTTCAACTCCGATTGATTCTAGGGATCCAACACCTTATTCTGACTTCCTTGGGCATTGGGTATATATATGGTACATATACATATGTGCAGGCAAAATATCATAAAATATCATACACATAAAAATAAATAACTTATACACACACACACACACACACACACACACACAGGGTCACCAAGCTTATCAACCTTAGTTCAGTCCCCGGAACCCACATGTTGAAAGGAAAAAAACCACCTCTATTAGTTGTCCTCTGACTGTCACATGTGATCTGTGGCAGACACACACATAATAAATACATATAAACAGTATACACACACATTTTATAGATAGATAGATAGATAGATAGATAGATAGATAGATAGATAGATAGATAGAATATCAGAACACGATGTTCTCATGTGATAGAAGATTATAAACCAGGATAAAAAAGAGTCAGTTATATCCATTTGTCACCATGGAAATATCTCAAGTTTTAGTAACTTCTGGTTAAATCTGGCTCACAAAATAAAAACGAGCTCATTCTTCTCACATTTTCCATCCTTCCCACAACTTGAGAAAGTGAAGGGAGACTATGGCTCCATGTCACCTAAACCTTGGTCCAGAAGCAGAGACTAATGAGCGGATGTCTAATACCATCATAGGGTAGTCACCGTCGTGACGTCAGCACAGCTGTCTGACACAGTTTAGTTATTGTACCTGCTGGGAGATGGGGAGGGGAACAGAGTTGAGGAATCGGCGAGGGTGGAGAGGAGGAAATAGGTTCTTCTTTTCTTAGGTAGTGTCCTGATTTGCTTTCTTTTTCTTTTTTTATTTATTATTATATGTGAGTACACTGTAGCTGTCTTCTGACACACCAGAAGAGGGCATCAGATCTCATTACGGGTGGTTGTGAGCCACCATGTGGTTGCTGGGATTTGAATTCAGGACCTTCAGAAGAGAAGTCAGTGCTCTTAGCCACTGTGCCATCTCTCCAGCCCCCTGATTGGCTTTCTATTGCTGTGATGAACAACACAGCCAAAGCAACTTGGGAGATTTATTTGGTTTACACATCTCAGATCACACTCCATCACAGAGGCAAGTCAAGGCAGAAAGTGACACGGAGGACATGGAGGAATGTGGCTTACTGCCTTCCTCCGCATGGCTTGCTCAGCCTGCTTTCTGACGAGATCCAGGATCAGCTGTCCAGCGGTGACCCCTTCCCGGTGAGTTAGTCTTCTCACATCATCCTTTCCTGAAAACCCGACACCCTTGCCTACAGAACAAATCCAACGGAAGCATTTTCTCAGTTAAGGTCCTCTCTTCCCAGATGAACCTGGACTGTGTCAGTTTGACAGAAGTCTAACCACCACAAGTAGGGAGAAAGAACAGAGGAAATCCCAGAGCTCTAGCCAGTATCCAATAGGGAAGTAAGCAAACATCATCTGTAGCAAGGAGTTGATTGTGTGGCCATCCAAATCGCTTCAGAAGTTCACTTCTGTAAGAATATAAAAACACAATGCTCACCGGGCAGTGGTAGTACATGCCTTTAATCCCAGCACTTGGGAAGCAGAGGCAGGTAGATTTCTGAGTTCGAGGCCAGCCTGGTCTACAGAGTGAGTTCCAGGACAGCCAGGACTACACAGAGAAACTCTGTCTTGAAAATACCACCAAAAAAAAAAAATTTCCAACTTCAGGCTTCACTTGATACTTTTCCATGATTCCATTCTCTTTCAAGCAAACTAAGGCATTTCCTTTGGTTTATTGATTTTAACTTTTATTTTATGTGTATGAGTGTTTTGCTTGCATGTATTTATGTGGACCATGTACATGCATGGTTTAGGTAGAGGCCAGAAGATGGTATCAAATTCCCTGGAACTGGAATTACAGATAATTGTGAACCACCATGTGGGTGCTGGGAGCTGAACCTGGGTTCTCTTCAAGACAAGTGAATGCTTTTTTTTTTTTTTTTACCCACTGAGCCATCTCTCTAGTCCCTCCAAAGCATTTCTGAAGTTAGCCACTATTTTTAGTTAGTGTGTTTATTGTACAAAATATTTTCTTTAAAATGTTTTATTTATTAGTGTGTGGTATATGAGTGTAGGCATGAGGTACAAGTGCGGAGACCAGAGGACAACTTTTGGAATCAAGTTTTCCTACCATTGTGTGTTCCAGTCCTCAGACTCAGAGCATGAGGCATGGAGGCACGTGCTTTTGACCTGACATTTTTATGCATGTATATAATGTACTTTGGTTATATTCACACCCACTGTCATCGTCCTCTTCTGTCCCTGCCTGCTTCTGCTTTGTACTGGATACTTTCATTCCTCAATAACCATTGGGGGTTTCTGCCCCACTATCCTATTGGTTGTATAGATCCCCAGTAAACAACATGGAGATACTACAATTTATTGATAAGTTGTAGGCACTACGCAGGGCAGGTTTCGAGCTATTCTAATCCTTCCACATGTTAACACACACAGGTGTAAGTCCCTTGCCAATCTGATGTCTCCAGGGCTGCTTCCACTCTGTCCTGCTATCCTCAGTGCACTTCTCTTGGCCACATGCTTCTGGTTCATCCAGTCTGATGGCAGCCTCTTCCTCTCTCTCCTCTCTCCTAGTGTTCTCTCTCGAGGTCACCCTCCCCCCACTTGAGTCTAAGTCCAGCCTTCTTCTGCACAGTCATAAGCCCAACCTTTTTTGTTTTGTTTTGTTTTGTTTTTCCGAGACAGGGTTTCTCTGTGTAGCCCTGGCTATTCTGGAACTCACTCTGTAGACCAGGCTGGCCTCAAACTCAGAAATCTGCCTGCCTCTGCCTCCCAAGCACTGGGGCTAAAGGCGTGTGCCACCACTGCCTGGCCCAACTTTTTATTCTTTACAGTACATTGGTTACACAACACACAAGACAAAACCCAAGAGTAGCAGCTTAAGTAAACTTGTGTCGTCTGTATTGACCTGAAGTTTGAGTTGTGTTGGATCTAAGCAGCCCCCATAGCAAAACCTATTCTTTGCTGTCACCCTAACAATCAGGTTTGATATTGATAAGCTGCTTCAATAAATGCTTAATAATGAATTATTATTAACAAGTACTTAATAGGTAATAAGGAATAAGGTCCTTGGGCTGGAGAAATGACTCAGTGGTTAAGAGCACTGACTGCCTTTCCAAAGGTCCTGAGTTCAATTCCTGGCAAACCCATGTTGGCTCACAGCCATCTGTAATGGGATCTGATGCCCTCTTCTGGTGTGTCTGAAGACAACTATAGTGTACTCACATACAAGAAAGAAAGAAGGAAAGAGAGAAAGAAAGAAAGAAAGAAGAAAGAAAAGAAATAATCTTTTAAGATATTAGCATAAAAATATCTTGAAGACAGTTTTGTTTGGTTTTTTGAGACAGAGTTATTCTGTGTAGCTCTGGCTGTCCTGAAACTCACTCTGTAGACCAGGCTGGCCTCAGACTGAGATCTGCCAGCCTCTGCCTTCCAAATGCTAAGATTAAAGACATGCACTACCACCAGCACCTGGCTTTAAACAGTTTTGTGTCTTTTATTAAAATAGTCTTATGGCCTATCAGGGTCTCAGTTAAGGGCTTAAGTGAGTTGCTTTTGCCTCTGGAATCCTGTATTTCAGAGGATAGTCCAATCACATTCACATGCTAGATGCTTCTCTTAAGTCACAATCATGTCCAACATTGTGACATGAGCAAGAATACTCACAACCTCTTCACCCACCCACTCAAAGTTCTAATTTAGAGTCGGCTTCAAATGGTACCTCCCTTATGGACTAGATAGCTCCTGGTGTATGTCTTCCGAAAGCTAGAAGGATGTTAGTCCCTGCTGAAGCGTGCGAAAAGCAAACCGGCGTGGGCTCCCCAGCGACCAGCCTCCTTCAGAAGGTACAGCATCATTTAGGCTCCAAAACGTTATCCTCACTGGCTAGTTTAATCCCTGACAATTACTAATTTTTTATTTTTACTTCAATGAAGCTGTTTATACTTCTACTAGATATTCTTAATGAAAACATGTATAAATGTCAGTACTTGTATGTGGCCCAGTGCCTACCAGTTTTTACATATCAGACAAATGTGCTCGGATCAGTTGTTGGTTTTGCTGTTGTTTTGCTTTTGTTGTGGTTTTGGGTTTGTTTATTTGTTTGTTTTGAGACAGGGTCTTTCCATGTAGTTCTGGATGTCCTGGAACTCACTGTGTAGACCAGGCTGGACTGGTACTCATAGAGATCCATCTGCCTCTGCTTCCTGGGTGATGGGATTAAAGATGTGAACCACCAACCTAGACCTCAGATCAGTATAAGCTCGATGACTATCTTTTTTTCAAATACAAAGCTTAAACATATAAATGTAACCTATCAGCTGGATAAGATATGGTCCGAAAGTAAAGCCATCCTTATGTCTCTTTACATGATCAAACCATATTTCATAACCTTGGCTCCTATGCTCAATATGAGAAGTTTTCTGGAAGGACCTTAATTACTATTTCCATCTTTTGTTTCCTAAAGTAATTATCAACAGAGGAAGTGTCAGGCTTACTTGATACTCTGTTTCCTGAAGGGGGAGGGGAATCACATGTTTTTATTAATTACAAGCTAAAATTTATAGATTCTTCTCAGCTGCTACAATAAAAAATTAATGAAAATCCTCCATTATATGAAAGTCTATTTTTATTCAAGAGGACAACTCTTTCAATCTAACATATTGATGAAGTTACTTTCTACTTCTTCAATTTCCCTTTAGATGAAGCCAGGCATGAAGGCACATGTCTAAAATCCCAGTTTTTGGGATACGGAGGCAAAAGGATCACCCCAAGTTTGAGGCCACCCTGACCTTATTTATACACTGATACCCTGTCTCAAAAAAAAAAAATCAGTAATATGGAAGTAGACAAATCATATGCTTAATTTCATACTTGTCCCAATTAGCTTGCAACAATGCAAAAGCTTAATCAAACTCTAACATGGAAAACCGTCCAATAACTAGCATTCTTAGTCACCAACTGGAATCAGCCATAACCTTTTTGTTCCCAAGTGAGTCAGCGGTTAATCTTTGTCCTCTGGGCAATGGTGGCAAAGGTGAAGTATAACCTGGAGGGACATTACAGAGCAGGAAAGGAAGTGCAGCCTTCAGGAAAGGACAGAGAAAGACAGACACTACACTGAGGATAAGCAGCTTCCTCAAGTTCCCCTGCGCTGACCAACCCCAGCTGACACGTGAGAGCACTATGAATGAGGAAGAGAAAAAAAAAAGGAAGCAGAGGAGATGAAAGAGGTGGTTGGGAAGAAAGATACGTCCGCCTGATGGAGAGCAGAGAGTATACCACACGAGATTGCCTAAGTGTCAAAGCTCAGTGCTTCAGAGTCTTCAAACCACTGAGATAAGGTTCATGAGCCAGGTTCCAGTACTATGCCATAGTTCCGCTCCAATTAGGAGGGTGTGTCCCCCCCGCTGTGACTGTGCAGAGGCCTGAGCTCTTGCTTGCACAAGTCACTAAATGATTCTCCCAGTACAGTCTCTCCAGTCTCCTCAGTGAAATCAAGGATTTCTTGTGTTGTAAACTGGGCATGGCCAGTTTAAACTTGTCAGCCCACCACTTGGGGAGGCTAACTCAGGATCCATGGTCATCCTTGGCCACAAAGTGAATTTTAGGCCAGCCTGTGACAAACAAACATCACCAGCCCAGCACTTGGGGAGGCTAACACAGGACCCAGGGTCATCCTTGGCCACAAAGTGAATTTTAGGTCAGCCAGTGACAAACAAACATCACCAGATAATGAATTTATTTAAAACTATTATCTGCAGAAGATAAGCAAACTTCTTTATGTTCCTTTATGTCAATGGAAGTATTCAAGACTATTCTCATTTATTATATTATGTGAAAGAATTGGACTGTGGGCTCCTAACCATATTTTTCCTTTGATTCAAGCTTCTCAAAGATATAAAGGAAAAAGCAATAGACCCCAATGGGACCTAGCTCACTTACCATTTATTTACAGTGAAACATGGAGCAAATCAATCAAGGGAGCTAAAGATCAACCAAATGGTAAATTAATTCAAAACAGACATATATATTTGAGGGCTGGCAAGATGGCTCAGGTAAGGCACTTGCTGCCAAGCCTGACAACCCAAGTTTCATCCCCAAAATTACACATGGTGGAGAGACCCAAGTTCCACAAACTCTTCTTTGACATCTACGTGCAAAATGTGGCATGTGGGCACGCACAAACACACACACATACTCTAAATAAATATGTAATTATATTATATATGTGGATGTATGGATGTTTGAGTCATGGTGGCACATACTGATAGTCCCAAAACTGGGGAAATAGAGGAAAGAAGACCACAGAAATTCCAAGGCCAGGCTGATATATGTAACATGTTCCAAATCAGTCAGGATTACACAGGGAGACCCTGTCTCAACACAAAACAGGGCAGGTGAGCCAGTCAGTGGGATCAGGCACTCTCCACCAAGGCTGACCACCTGAGTTTGATTGGATGTCAGACTGTAATGTTGGAAAGAGAATCTACTCCTCTGAGTTGTCCTTTGACATCTACATATGTGCCGTGGTGCACACAGGCTCCTCCCTCCATAAATAAATAAATGAAATACATAAAAATTAGAGACAAAACAGAAAATGGAGCTGGCAGCATAGCTCAGATAGCAGTGTTTGACAGACATGGAACTCTGGGTCTGATCCCTACCACCTGGTACAGTAGAGCATGTGGGAGTCTCAGCTTTCAGGAGGTAGAGACAGGAAGGTTGAGTGCAAGGTTATCAGTGCTACATAGCAAATTGGAGGCCAACTTATGACACATGAACTATCACCTTCCTCTATAGACACACACACACACACACACACACACACACAAAACAACGACAAAACCAAAACATTACTAGAATCTCTGAAGCTACCAGTCTAGTTTAAAAAGAATTGCTTTTTTTTTCCTTCTTGACATTTAAGTAAATTATGTTAATACATTATGTTCAGGTAGAGTTATAAGAAAAAGTACTAATTGAATTGGGAATGGAGACATAATACATTGTGTCGTGTGTTTCTTTGTAAATATTCTGACAATTGTTTTATTCAAGATGCTATAGGAAAAAACTGTTAAAGGGTAAGTGATGTAACTGCCACACTGCAAGATGACAGCTGAGAGATAAAGCTCACAGATAAGTTCAGTGGGGTTGGGGGAGGAGATGGCAGCTGATTTGATTACCAGTGAGGACTTGCAAATGGCCACGTTCCCTCTGTGTCCTTATGAAGGAAAGAGAAGATGAGAGGAAGGGAGAGGAGAAGGAAGGTAAATAGATGAATGAATAAATAAGTGGAGGGTGAGACAGGGAACAGAGAACTTCCTGCTTCAAGGGACACTCATCCCACCACAGCATCTCGTTTAATCCTATTTCCCTGAGGTCCGTCTCCACATGCCTGTACACTGGGGGCTATGGCTTAAAGTTAGGAATTTTAAGGGGCTACAGACATTCAGTCCATTACAAGAACTGAACCCCGAGTTTCTGCCCACAGAACCACGATGGTTCTGGGAAGACGGAGTAGGTATGCTCCACCCTGTTTTTTTCTAGGGAAGATATAGAGTAGAGAGGGTGAGCTTAGGAAGAACAGATTGCAAAGTACCTCCAAAAATTACAAGTGAGGATTTCTGGATTTTTTTCCCCCCAAACAGAATGATCTGGTCTATATGCAAGATAACAAAAAATCAGAGCCTCAGAACCCATACTGAGGTATAGAGGAAGAAAGCTCAGAGGGCAGGTCAGCATTTGCCAGATGCTGGAGTAGAAGAGAAGGGATAACTAAGAATGGCTTACTCGAGGCAGGTTTGGGACAGTGAGACTAATAATCTGTATTTTTTTTTTCCGAGTCAGGGTTTCTCTGTATAGCCCTGGCTGTCCTGGAACTCACTCTGTAGACCAGGCTGGCCTTGAACTCAGAAATTCGCCTGCCTCTGCCTCCCAAGTGCTGGGATTGAAGGTGTACAACACCACTGCCCGGAGGATCTGTTCTTGTATTAAAATACATAGAGCTATACATGCATAATATAGTCTTAGGGTTTCCTTTGCTGCGAAGAGACACCATGACCAAGGCAACTCTTAAAAATGAAAACATTTCACTGGGGCTGGCTTACAGGTTCAGCGGTTCAGTCCATTACTGTCACGGTGGGAAGCATGGCAGTGTCCAGACGGGCATGGTGCTGGAGGGGCTGAGCGTTAGTTCTACCTCTTCGTCCAAAGGAAACCAGGAGCAGATTAGCTAGCTTCCTGGCAGCTAGGAGGAAGGTCTCTAAGCCAACCCCACCCCACAGTGACATACTTCCTCCAAGGCCATACCTACCAAAAGAGCCACTCCCTGGGACAAGTATATTCAAACCACCACTATATATATATATGGAGAGAGAGAGAGAGGGGATGGGGAGCATTGAGTGGAAGGCATCCATCCATGCGTGGAAGGCACCCAAGCACAGCACTCATTGAGGAGCCAGAATAATATACCATAGAGTTGGTTCTCTCCTTCTACCAGGGATCAAAATCAGTCCTCAGACTTGGTGTCAAGTGCCTTTATGCACTAAGCCATCTCACCCAACATGTGTGGCCATTTTAATATCAGGCATTAGTTTCTGAAGGAATATGTATGAACACATCAAAAATTGGAAGGCACCGGGCAGTGCTGGCGCACGCCTTTAGTCCCAGCACTTGGGAGGCAGAGGCAGGCAGATTTCTGAGTTCGAGGCCAGCCTGGTCTACAGAGTGAGGTCTAGGACAGCCAAGGTTACACAGAAAAACCCTGTCTCGAAAAAACCAAAAAAAAAAAAAAGGAAGGCACTGACTAATTCTTCACAATTATATTTCTGTAATATAAAATGCAGCAATCTAGAAGCCTGGTCCCCCACCCCCCACCCCCGGCAAAGGAGTTAGATAGTATTTCCAGTCCACATTTTGTATTCTTCTACATCATATCCATGGCAACCCGAGAGCCAGTGAGATGGCTCAATGAGCAAAAGCACTTGCCATGCAAGCTGACAGTCTGAGTTTGATCCCAGGATCCTATATAAAGGTGGCAGGAGAGAAACACTCCACAGGCTTGTCTTCTGATCTCCATACATGTGCTGTGGAACACTCATATAACACACAGACACACACACACACATGCACATATACATGAATGCACATACACACACAAGTAACTTAAAAAGGATAACTTCTGACAGTGCTTTCATAAAATCTCTCAACATAGATCTAAAAGTTCTCCTTTAACATACTTCTTTTAAAGGGCCAGTAACAGTGTATGTACAGGAACAAGGTACAGCAACAGATGTTTACTATTTAGTAAGACAATCATAGTCATTTTCATTTCCTTATCTGAGAATGATTGTATTCCTTAGTGCCTATGGTAATGAGAATTAATATAGATAAAGCATTTTCTCTGGCAGTTGACACATATACAATGCTAGATAAGTATTCTGCCAATCATACTACTTTACAGGCCCCTATCTCACATTGTAACTGACTCAATGCCCAAACTATCTTCATACAACCAGGAACTTTTTATTAAGTTTAGCAATAACTATAATAAAGCTTTAGTTGGAAGGCTCTGCATTTACAGCCCTGTCTCAAAACTGTGGCAGGTACAGGGTACAGCCAAGCTTATGCTCTCTCTCGCTCTCTCGCTCGCTCTCTCTCTCTCTCTCTCTCTCTCTCTCTCTCTCTCTCTCTCTCTCTCTCTCTGGTGAAGAACAGAAACATACTCTGACAGACAGCAAATCCCATGACCATGAAACCACCGAGCACTTACAAAAGGAAGCTGGTTGCAGCCTAGATCATGTTGCCAAATCTACAGTGTTCATACTGGTCACTCAGTCCTTAAGTGTACCCTGCGTTCTAGATTAACAATCTAGGTGTATCTTTATCTGGGCAGCTTCATTAGTAAGACGGAGAGCAGTAAATAAAGCTCTGTGGGGAAAGAGTTAGAATGTAGCCACCCTGAAGCGTCATCCTCTGAACATGCAGTGTGGTTTGTTAGGGTAGGAAGTGAGTTCCACATCACCGAGAATGTCTAACGTCCATGGCTGCTTGCTGGATACTATAATCACAATAACTTCCTAGTGCTTAGTGTGTGTGCTTCAGTTCCCTTAATACATTATCCTCAACCCTATCACAAAACCTGTAACATAGATGCTATATGCATTTTACAGATGATGGAATTGTGTGTTCCAATTCCTTTACATACATTATCCTTAACCCTATCACAAACTACCCCATCCATACTATGGATGCCATAGTCACTTTATAGATGACAGAATTCATTTCCAAGAGAGAAAAAATAAATAGCCTCAAAACATAAAGTTAGCATTTGGGACAGCTGTGATTTGATTCATGTTTTCTAACTGACTAGAACAGTGTGCACAGGCACACATCTTTTTAAGGGGACTGGGGACTGAACTTGGAATCTCAAGAATGCTAGGCCAGTGCCTACCACCAAGCTACTATGTCCTCAGCCCTGAGGCACACATTCTTACTGTTGGCTTTTCATTTAGGCTCTGACCCACAGTTCCCTGGCAATAGCCAGGTGTGCCTGACTCAATATAAAAGAGGCTGCTTGCCTCCTCACTCTCTTGCTCTTGCTCTCTTCTCTTCTCTTCTCTTGCTTCTGCTCCTTACCCTCTTCTCTCTCCACATGCTCATGGCCCACCTCTACTCCCCTACTCCTCTCTCTCTCTCTCTCCCTCTCCCTCTCCCTCCC
>NW_022196904.1:164081205-164088738 GCF_008632895.1 Mastomys coucha | reverse complement strand
CCCCCCTCTCTCTCTCTCTCTGTCTGTCTTCCTCTGTCTCTACTCCCTCAACTCCCCTCCCCATGCCCTAAGTAAACTATTCTATACTATTCTGTCATGTGGCTGGTACCTCAGGGGGAAGGGATGCCTCAGCATGGCCCATCTCACCATATTGCACCTCCACCAAACATACCCCTGGCTTTTCTCTATTTTTTTTATAAAACACAACACTTAAACTGTGTGATTCTACACTAACTTTGGATGAAAATTAAAGCAATATTTAATACTTTCTTTCAACCTTGAGAGTCTATGATTAAAAATTCTTCTCCCTAGATACACAACCAAGTCTCCCCTAATCATTTCTCTAACCCTACTACAGGGATTTTTCTCAAGGGGAAAGATGGCCCGTGACAACCTTTCTTTTCTAACTTGAAACAGGGTCTCACTGTGTGGCCCTGACTGAATTTGCTATATAGACTAGGCTGGTCTCAAGATCTCAGAGATCTGTCTTGCCTCTGCTTCCTGAGTGCTGGAATTAAACTGGGTGTCACCTTGCCAGAATCTTCTACAAGCTATATTAGCGGATGACATTCTTAGCTTTCTTATTGGTGAAAGTTGGTGGTCTATTAAATTAACATATTCCAAAGATTTGTATAAGATAGTACAAAGGGTAGTAATCTGTCAGACACACAAGTGAACAATGAATAGTTGCTAATGGGAGTAAAGATAGTCCACAATAATTTGGCTCAGAATCTGCATCATTCCAACCCTCCACAATAATAAAATCATAATCAGTTTTTAGATTCTTTAGCATAGGTGTGGTTTTTTTCCTGGTAACTTCAATTCGCAATGTTGTAGAAGTAGTAGTGTAGTATTATAGAACCTTTAGCAGTCTAGTTGCTGTATTAAATATTTGTATAGGGCAGCACTAAAATAATCTTCGCCTGCATACTTCAGATTATTCATTTCAGTGGAAACCGTATAGATTTCTTATCTACCCAACATATTCTTGACAGAAACAGAATTTGGGGACATTAAAATGGAGTGTCACAAGAGCTGGGCATATAGCGCAGTGGTAGTGCTCATCTTGAATTCACGAGGATTCAGTTCCCGACAGAACACACACACACACACACACACACACACACACACACACACACACACAGGTCACAGAGCCTTCCTCCTACGGAATAAGGAGCATGTAAGCATGTAACATATTTGCCGAAACTTTTGTGAGGGTTGTGAGTGTGAGTTCAAGTACTGACGTTCTTGGTTTATTCACTGAAGGGATGAATTATTCATTAAACTAAAACACTGTATTTGTAAGCTTTTTGATAACATGCAACGAAACTGACTGGCATATTTATTTCCAAGAGTCCCAAGCATGAGGCTGGAACAAAAGGTGGGCTAGAGACCAACAGTCCGGAGGAGACCTAGGAGATTCTGAAGCAGCTCTTAGATGGCTAGACTCTAGCCTCTTTTTAGCTCGTTACAAAGCTCCTCAGGGAAGAGAATCTTTGAGTCAGCCTCTCAGCCTCCTTTAGTCACCACCTGTCCCCTTTTCTGGTTCCTCATCAACTGGAGAACTCCGGGCGTAAAGGAAAGGGCGTGTGCATGCCTTGGCTTTGGGTAGGTATTTAAACTCTACAAGCAGCGGCAGGAAGGTAGAAGGGTTTGTGAAACTTTATCAGGTGCACTATTTTGAAGCTGAATGGGGCTTTCAGCTCTGCCAATTTAGTGTGGTTGGTTTCCTGCGGTTCTGTAACTCAAGTCGCAGGCTTTGCCTTTTGTCTTTCTCCCCTCGTCCTTCTGTTGTATTCCCCTGATCCAGAAACAATGACAATAGAAGCGGGGAGGGGTGCGGATTTTAAGCTTGGCTTGCCAGTGCGTGGCTGCCGGTTCCCCGTGGCGAAAAGAGAAGGCCCAGCAGGGTTTTCGACGCCTGAAATTAGTCAACTCTGCCCTTGGTTTTGCCTGTAGAAGCATTCATAGTTGAACCAATCTGTCTGTCTGTCTGTCTCTCTGTCTCTGTGTGTGTTTCTCCCTCTCTCGTCAGGAAAACATCTTAAATGTTGAGTGTCTCCATCAGTGGGTAAAGTGCTTGCAACGCAAACACAAGGCCCTGAGTTCACATCCCCTCCCCGCCCCCACGTAGTGCCGATGCGGACAGCACCTGCAAACCCAGTGCTGGGAGGTGGAGACACAGAAACTCCGGAAGCTCAGCGCACACGGCGGCTGAACTGGCCAATCAGTGAACTCTGGGCTCACAGAAAGGCCTTGTTTCAGAAAATAAGGTGGAGAGTGTCAGAGGACACTCCGTGGTGACCGCTAGCCTCCATTCTCCTACAAACATCTGTGAACTTGACTAAGGATGCAGGTGTCCTATCCACAAACCAATGTTTTAATAAATGTCAGTGAGCTTCGGTGAATTAACTTTTATGTGAGTAACAACGCTGATGCTATCACTGAAAGTAAAGAAGATGGCTGTGGTCTGCAGAGAAAAAGATGCAAGGTATTCGGTTCTGAAACACCGTCTGGTTTAGAGTCATACTCTCATCTGCTAAACTAATTTTTTTTTATTAGTACAAGAAAGTATGTAAGTTTCCCCTAAGCAAATAGTCAATTTTTTATCAGAGACACACCTCAGCTTAAAAATAATAAATCCACCAAAGAGAAGTCTAAAGACATTGTTGTATTTATGTCTTTAGAGTTCAGAGCAAGGGCTGTACAGCCAATAAGTAGCTATTGATAACTAGAGCTGGCGCTGACAGTGGACTGACAAAGAGCCTCAGTTATTCTCCTGGATTGATCAACTTTTCAATTAATTTTAGGGTTTGTTTGTTTGAGGCAAGTCTCTATAGTCCAAACTAGCCTAGAATTCACTATGCAGCCTAGACTGGCCTCAACCTCCTGAAAATTCTCCTGCCTCAGCTCCTTGTGTTTCAGTTGTAAGTACCCACAACCAGATTAATATTTTAAATTTACCTTAGGATCATAGAGATCAAATTTTATAGGTTTCTTTTTTCTTTCTTTCTTTTCTTTTCTTTCCTTTTTTTTTTGAGACAGGGTTTCTCTGTGTAGCCCTGGCTGTCCTGGAACTCACTCTGTAGACCAGGCTGGCCTCAAACTCAGAAATCTGCCTGCCTTTGCCTCCCAAGTGCTGGGATTAGGGCGCGTGCCACCACTGCCCTGCTAAGGTTTTTGTTTTTTTGTTTTTTTTTAAAGATTTATTTATTATATGTAAATACACTGTAGTTGTCTTCAGACACTCCAGAAGAGGGCATCAGATCTCATTACGCATGGTTGTGAGCCACCATGTGGTTGCTGGGATTTGAACTCAGGACCTTCAGAAGAGCAGTCAGTGCTCTTAACCGCTGAGCCATCTCTCCAGCCCCCAGCTAAGGTTTTTAAATAACTATTCTCATTACTATACATCCCACTGATCAGTAAGAGTAGGGAAGAGGGGAAGATAAATATCAAAGATAATGAATTAAGAGGCCACAGGAATGACATATGGTCTCTTCATAAACCAGGCCTTAATGTTTCAGACAGGATGCCAAAGTTGAAACATGTAAGGGGCTATGTCCTCATGTCAGAGATGTATAAGAATGACTCCCCTACACTTGAGGGAATATTAACGGCATCACACAATGAAAATGGCGTCTGTGATATGACACACCAGCATAGACTTTGGTCATCTGCTGAATGTCAGACATTGACTTTACATTTTTTATTTTGCTTTGTTTTGAGTGTTTTATTGCTATAGTTGTTGTTTTGTTTGGTTAATTTCACTGCATGATTTTTTAAAGCTAATTAATATACTTTTTATCCCAACCACAGTTGCCCTCCCTCCTCTCCTCCTAGTTCTTTCCCCCTCCCCACTTCTTCCTTTCTATTCAGAAAAGGGAAGGCCTCTCCATGGCTATCCATCAGGCTTGGCATATCGAGTGGCAGTAAGAGTGGGGACATCTAGATGGGGGGGCGGGGCGGGACCATCCCAGGGGGAAAGAGTCCCAAGGGCAGGCGACTTTGTCAGAGACAGCCCTGCTCTTGCTTTACATTTATATAATATATGTTATATATTGTATTATTTACTTCTCAGGGCAAATCAATGGCGCATAAATGTAGGAAACTGAGGTCTGTGAGCAGAATCCCAAAGTCACCCTGATGTAGGTTCAAACCCAGGGCTATATATCAATCTAATGTTCTTAAACTCTGTAGCTATCAAAACTGGCCCCGACAGGACTACTCTCTAAAAGCGTTACCATGAGCAGATCCACCCTTCTGAGTCAGCATTGCTATAGTAATGCTATGTAATCAGTAAGTCCACTGCACAGGCCTTATCCCGAGACTATCTTCCTTCCTTTCCTCTTGCCCCATCATAGGTTAAGTCCACAGGAATGTGACCTGAAAAGCCCAATTAAATATCCCAGATTTGAAAAAAAGCAATAAAAAGGCTTAAAAATCCCTTCTACCCGCTAAGCACCTTGTCTTTTAGAATTCACATCTGAAGAGAAGATGCAGGCTCCACCTACAGTTTTGTGTTGAGTACCATACTAACAGTGAGCACACTAGATTGTACACGGGAATGGAATCGACACAGCCGGAGAGAACTTTCGTTTATAAAAATCTCAAAAGACTTCTTGTCCATTTAAACTTGTTTCAAGGTTACTAGTTACACCGCCTAATAGAGAAAAGGCTGTGTTTGGATGGGGATGGGCCTTAGGTTTTTTGTAAGCTTGATTTTTAAAATGCAAAACACTAGTACATGCTCTTTTCCAAAGCTTTCAAAGGCATTTTCCTAGAATCAGGTAAATGAGAGCAAGCGAGTGACCTACTTACAGCCAAAGCTGTTCCAGGTTATAAAAAATGGGAAGTCAAGTGTACCCTGGAACCCAGCATCTGGCCTTGGTTTATGCTTCATCGATCAATCTGTTGTTGCAGGAGAGAACATTCAACTGTGGTTCCTTAATTTTGGCTAAAGAATCCCCTCTTTGTTATTCTTATCCAATCTTTCTCACCTCCTCCCCCATTTACAAAACTGAGTGGAAAGGCATTTAAGAAGTCTCAGCAGAATCCCAGGGCAGTTAATCTTTTGTCTATGCCTTGAAATTGCTAATGAGGCTGTTGTTAGCTTGACTTTTTTTTTGTAATCAGTCCTGGCATTATCCACAGATAGTACCATTTGAACAGTAGATTTGAGTAATATATGAAAGATGAATAAAACTTTGTAGATCTAAAATAAATACTTAGGTTCTAGAAAACTCGTTTTGGGTAGCAGGAGCTATGAAAGATAAACGGTCCGCAACACTGACAGAAAAGGTTTATGCAGAAAGGTCGGGCTATTGTGGGTTAGTACTAGTCTATTCTACTAGAGTGAGGAGATTATGTAATTCACTTTATGCACTTTGAAAATTATGTACTGTGTTTTAGAAACACAAAAGCAGCCAGGCAGTGGTGGTGCACGCCTTTAATCCCAGCACTTGGGAGGCAGAGGCAGGTGATTTTCTGAGTTTGAGGCCAGCCTGGTCTACAGAAAGAGTTCCAGGACAGCCAGGGTTACACGGAGAAACCCTGTCTCAAAAAACAAAAAACAAACAAACAAAAAAAAACCCCCACAAAAGCAAGGAAAGTGGATTTAATTTACAACAATATGCTTTCTTGACTTTGCTGCTATCTTTAAACTCTCTGTGCTTTTCCTAGAGTGAACTATCAACTCCCCATCCTAGTTCTTCCAGTCTCCTGAGAGTGTCGTTTTCTGATATGTTTGCCTGGATTCCATCTTACCATTCCTATGAGAGAGAAAGATTTAAATTTTGCCTCCCTTGCCTACCCCTGTAGCACACTGTGGCTTCAGGGACAGCTTTTTATTCTGCCTCGATTTTAATTATTTGCCCATACTATTTAATTTCCCTTGTCAAAACTAATTAAGATGATTATTTTCTATACTATAGTAGTTTTATAAGAGCCATGGTTACCAAATAATGGTTGTAGTGACATAATTACTGCTGTGATCTCATGCATGTGCGGCCCTTGCCATCCATCTTCCTTCCTAAGCCCCGACCAGTGGATTCCAGTGAGCCATGAACAGACTCGGATCTGGTGTGTTTGTTTCTGTAAAGATTTCTGAATGATTTTTCCTTCCAAAGGGATTTTACTTGGAGTTTTATCATGAAAACTATGGAAAGGGTGCTTTGGTTTGGTGGTTTAATCTCTCTCCCTCTCCCTCCCTCCCTCTCTCTCTCTCTCTCTCTCTCTCTCTCTCTTTCTGTCTCTTCCTCCTTCCCTCCCTCTCTCCCTCCCTCCTCCTCCCCTCCTCTCTCCTCCCCTCCCCTCCCCTTCTCTGTTTTGAGATTAAATTATAGTGCAGGCTGGCCTCAAAGCCTTCAGATTCATGGTGATCTCCATGTCTTAGACTCTGAAGCTGCTGGTATTGTAGACTGAGCCACCACATCCAGCTTGTTCGGATGTCTTTATCTTAGTTGAATGCCTGACAGGTTGGCCTATGGGACTCTAGTGGTAAAGGTTTTTGGAGAACTACAACTAAAGCTCTCACTCACCAGGGCATACTTTCTCAAGCTATGGTTTAAAGTCATACGAGAATCACCTCACATGTTTGATTTCTCGTGGACTGGTTTAGGCAGAATTATTTCTTATAGCACGAGGGATTGGCAGGTTCTAAGAGACTTTTTCTGCCTGTCAGATGTAAAAAAACAGGCACAGGCCACCCACCTATAACCTACCGGTTTCCCCCATATTCCACCTCTCTGCCAGCCTGGTCCTATACCTGTTGCAGCATGATCTAACAGGGTGAGTCCACCTGGCCCTTTCTTCCTTTTCCTGGGCCTTCCCCAGCTCTCAGATCTAGCCCAAGCCCCACATCTAGTGTCCTGACCTAGTTAGGACACCCCTTCTGACACTACTCTCAAACTCCAAGCTTGAGACCAGAACACCCAATCCTGAATGCCAACACAGCCCCAATGTCCACCTGCCTTAATCCACCTGAACCATATTCAAACTTCCAGTCCAACCCAGCAGGTAAATCCTGTGCCATGTTCCCACTAGCTGTGTTCATATCAGACTCAGAGGCAACAAAAGATGTTCAAGTGACAAGATCTCATCACAAACATAAATAAATAAATAAATAACATAATATGAAAGTAAACCCTTCCTCCAAATCTATTAGTCTTATAGAAATGTTCTTCTGTGAAATTCACCTAAAAGAACTCCAGGTCACACAGTTTAAAAGAGCAATCATAAACTCAGATAACTCAAGGAGTTTGAAGAACATTAAAAACAAATAAAAACCGACTCAATGAACTGAAAAAGAGAATGCACTAAATAATATTAAGAATAAATGCAGGCTAGAGAGATGGCTCAGCGGTTAAGAGCACTGACTGCTCTTCCAGAGATCCTGAGTTCAATTCCCAGCAACCACATGGTGGCTTACAACCATCTGTAATGAGGTCTGGTGCCCTCTTCTGGTGTGTCTGAAGACAGCTACAGTGTACTCATAGACATAAAATAAATAAATAATTCTTAAAAAAAAAAAAA
>NW_022196904.1:164060424-164080968 GCF_008632895.1 Mastomys coucha | reverse complement strand
AAAAAAAAAAAAAAAGGAAGAAGAAGGAGAAGGAGAAGAGGAAGAGGAAGCGGAAGCGGAAGCGGAAGAGGAAGAGGAAGCGGAAGAGGAAGAGGAAGCGGAGGAAGAAGAAGAAGAAGAAGAAGAAGAAGAAGAACAACAACAACAACAACAACAACAACAACAACAACAACAACAACAACTGCTTGGGGGCTGGTGACATGGCTCAGAAGTTAAGAACGCTAGATGCTCTTCCAGAGGTCCTGAGTTCAATTCTCAGCAACCACATGGTGGCTCACATCCATCTATAAAGGGTCTGATGCCCTCTTCTGGCATGTAGGTATACATGCAGACAGAGCACTCCTACACTACTACATTAAAAAAAAGAAGAAGAAAATAAATAAATAAAACAAAAGAAAAGAAGGGCCAGGCAGTGGTGGCAAATGCCTTTAATCCCAACACTTGGGAGGCAGAGGCAGGCAGATCTCTGAGTTTGAGGCCAGCCTGGTCTACAGAGTGAGTTCCAGGACAGCCAGGGCTACATAGAGAAACCCTGTCTCAAAAAAACAAAACAAAACAAAAAAAACAAAAAAGAAAGAACAGGAGGAGGAGGAGGAGGAAAAGGAAGAAGAGGAGGAAGAGGAAGAGGAGGAGGAAAAAGAGGAGCAAGAGGAGGAGGGAGAGGAAGAGGAGGAGGAAGAGGAAGAGGAAGAGGAGGAAATACTCAGAAGTTTAGTGTGGTGCCCATTACTTTAATCCCAGAACCTGGGAAACAAAGCAGGCAGATTTCTGAGTGTGAGGTGAGGTCAGCTTATTCTACAGAGTTATGTTCCTGGACAGAGAAACCTTTCTCAAAAAATCCAAAACCAGAAAAAAAAAAAAAAAAAGAAAAAGAGCCAGGTGGTAGTGGTGCATATCTTAGTTCGGGAGGCAGAGGCTGGCAGATCTCTGTGATATTGAGGCCAGCCAGATCTACAGAGCAAGTTCAGAACTCAAGGATAAAATATAAATAGATCAAACAAGTAATGAATATGAAAAAAATTAAAAAAACAAAACAAAAATCTGGAAAGTAACATGCAGGATACCATGAAAGGGCCAAACCTTCCAAATCATAGGACTTCATAGATGATGGAGAAGAATCCCAGGTCAATGGCACAGACCAGATCTTCATCAAGATCACAGGAGAAAATGTCCACTAACCAAGGAAAGACACACCCATACAGAGACAAGAAGCATACAAAACACCAAATAAATAAGACTAGAAAAGAAAATCCTCATAGAATATTATAGCTAAAACACTAAGTGCACAGAACAAAACAAGGAAGTGTGTTGAAAACTGCTGCAGGGTGGGGTGAGGGAGATCATGTCAAGTGTAAAAGAAAACCCATGAGTCACAGTGGTGGCACATGCCTTTAATCCCAGCACTTGGGAGGCAGAGGCAGGTGGATTTCTGAGTTCGAGGCCAGACTGGTCTACAGAGTGAGTTCCAGGATAGCCAGGGCTATACAGAGAAACCCTGTCTTGAAGAAAAAAAAAGAAAAAGAGTCACAGCTTACTTCCTAGAAACTGTAAAAGCTAGAAGAGACTGGCTTCTAAATGCACCCCAAGTTCTAAAAGGCCACACTACCAGCCTAGACTATGATACCTAGCAAAACTGTCTGCCATAGTCCAAGTAGTAAGAGAAACTTTCCGTGAGCCAAACAGGCTAAAACAATTCCTATCCAGAGACCAGCCCTAAATAAAACCTCAAAAACAAAACTTCAGAATATAGAGACGGATAAGCATAACTGAGACATGGTAGAAAAGAAAAAAAGAAGCTATAATTATGGAAACACAAAGAAATACTTAGAACATGGATGGCAACAATAATAACACCACCACAATGCACCACCACAATGACTGCAATCAGCATACGCTTCTCAACAATAACTTTAAATATTAATGACACCCATTATCCAACCAAAAGACCTGCTGAATGGGTCAAGATACCAAATCCATCTGTCTGTTGTCTACAAGAAACTCAGCTTTCCCTTAAAAGATAAACACCACTTTAAAATGAAAGGATGGGGAAAAGTCCTCCAATCTAATGAGACCAGGAAATGATAAGGAATTGCTCTCTTAGTATATAATAAAACAAATATTATTTGTTTTAGTAACAACAGCTTGGGGGCTGGAGAGATGGCTCAGTGATTAAGAGTACTGACTAGTCTTCCAGAGGTCCTGAGTTCAATTCTCAGCAACCACATGGTGGCTCACAACCATCTGTAACGGGGATCCAATGCCCTCTTCTGGTGTGTCTTAAGACAGCGACAGTATACTTATTTTCATGAAATAAATAAATAAAAATTGTTGAGAGGGTATGAGGAAAAGGGAACCCCATTAATTATTAGTGATATTGCAAACTGGTATGGCCACTCTGAAAATAAATGTGGCTAGAAGTAAATCTACCATTTGACCCATCTATGCCACTTCTTAGCATAGGGCCAGAGGAATTGACATCCTTATCCCACAGACATTTGCTCTGCTGTGTTCACCACAATAGCTAAGAAATGGAAACAATCTAAACGTCTTTCAACTGATGAATGGGTAATGAAAAGGTGGTCCATACACACAATGGAGTACTATTCTGCTGTGGGAAAAATGAAATCTGGAAATAAATGGACAGAACTAGGAAAGATCCTATTGAGTAAAGTAATCAGGACTCAGAGATATGTCTGATGTTCCTCTCATCTGTGGCTCCTAACTCCAAAGCTTCAGATGTGAGTACATAACGTGAAGTAACTGCAGGAGCCATTGAAATAAAAAAAGGACCAGGGTGGGTTTTATTAAGGAGGGAGGAAGGAGTGAGGCCCATACAGAAAGAGAGGGAAGGAGGAAGATAAAAGAACAATATAGATTTCAGGAAAAGCCATAAAAAAATCATACTATTTTTAATCCAAAATTACACTTAATACATATAAGTCCATATATAGTATAGATATGTAGATATAAATATAGGTATAGATATAGTTTAAATAAAACTTTCCCAACTGGGCTGACAATGCTCTACTAAAACCCATAGAATATCCAACAAAACCCTCAATACCAGGCATAAAAAGCTCCTAGACTCCCAAAACATTAATTACATGGTGTTTTGTTACCTTAGGCTGCTCCCTCGAAGTCAAAAATTAAGTCCCTGTTGCTGAAGACACCAAGCACCCAAGACGCTGAGGATCCAAGCTGGAACTGAACTGAAAGCCTTCTCCCTGAGGACTAGCTTGACTGACACAAGAAGGCAGGCCTTATGCAAGCTTCCAAGGGAGATGCCAGGCAGTGGTGGTGCAGGGTTTTAATCCCAGCACTTGGGAGACAGAGGTAGGCGGATCTCTGTGAGTTGGAAGACAGCTTGGTCTACAGAGTGACTTCTAGGACAGCCAGGGCTACACAGAGAATCCTTTTATCAGAAAATTTAAATAAAAATAAAAAAGTTCCAAGGAAAAGAAGCAGTAGTCCTACCAAGCTGTGATGACTATGAACTACAGAAATGACCAGCCAAGAACAGCAACTCTTAGTACAGTAGTGGCATCCATATCTTGGTGGTATCCAATCAAGTCTAATTGAACTTAAGGTCCCTCTATTGATTTTTTTAACTTCTGGGAAGGAACATATGTGGTTTGTAGAAAGCCAGTAATTTGATATCTTTTAAAAAAATATTATGGGCTGGAGAGATGGCTCAGCAGTTAAGAGCACTGACTACTCTTCAGAATGTCCTGAGTTCAAATCCCAGCAACCACATGGTGGCTCACAACCATCCCTAATGAGATCTGATGCCTTCTTCTGGAGTGTCTGAAAACAGGTACAGTGTATTTACATATAATAAATAAATCTTTAAAAAAAATTTTTTTTTCGAGACAGGGTTTCTCTATTGTACCCCTGGCTGTCCTGGAATTCACTCCATAGACCAGGCTGGCCTCGATCTCAGAAATCCACCTCCCTCTGCCTCCCAAGTGCTGGGATTAAAGGCATGCGCCACCACTGCCCGGCAAAAATTATTTTCTTACACATTAAATCCTGACTGAAGTTTTCCCTCCCTCTACTCTTCCCAATCCCCTCTCTTCCAGATCCATTCCTCCTCCTCTTCCTCCTCTCCTTCCTCCTCCTCTTCTTCCTCTTCCTCCTCTCCTTCCTCCTCTCCTTCCTCCTCTTCCTCCTCCCCTTCCTCTTCCTCCTCTTCCTCTTCTTCCTCCTCATCTCCTTCCCCCTCCTCCTCCCCCCCCTCCATTTCCCTTCAGAAAAGAACAGGCCTACCGGGGGGTATCAACAGAACATGGTTTAACACGTTACAAGAAGACTAGGCACATCCCTTCATATCAAGGATGTTTGGGTGAGGCAACCCAGTAGGAGGCAAAGGGTCCCAAGAGCAGATGAATGAGTCAGACGTCTGTCACCCCAACTGTTAGGAGTACCACAA
The DNA here is from genome assembly GCF_008632895.1 of Mastomys coucha. Classification (NCBI taxonomy): domain Eukaryota; kingdom Metazoa; phylum Chordata; class Mammalia; order Rodentia; family Muridae; genus Mastomys; species Mastomys coucha. The sequence goes on along the minus strand of NW_022196904.1, from coordinate 164,076,539 downwards.
GAATACCAAGTTACACAGCTAGAACATACATGTAGAGGACCTAGCTCAGACCTATACAGTGTCCATGTTTGTCACTTCAGTTTCCCTGAGCCCCTATGAGCCCTGCTTAGTTGGTTCTGTGGGCCATGTTCTCATGGTATCCTCAACCCCTCTGTCTCCTATGATCCTTGCCCCATCCCTTCTGGGGGTTTCCCTGAGCTCTGCTTAATATTTGCTGTAGGTCTCTGCATCTGCTCCCATCAGTTGCTGGATGATGCCTCTCTGATGGCAATTGGGTTAGTTACCAATCAATGAATATAGCAGAATATCGTTAGGAATTATCTCAGCGATGTGTTTTGGGTTTGCTTTTCTTTCTTTTTTTTTTTCTTTTGTTTGTCAGTCGATTTTGGATCTATCCTAGGTCTCTGAGCAATCCCAACCTCTGGTTCCTGGCCATCCGGGCACAGTTAGGTGTGGGCTCCCTCTTGTGGTGACATGGGCTGCAAGTTGGCCACTCCCACATGTTCTGCACCACCGTTCCCTAGAACGTGTTTCAGGGCAGGACAAATTGTATTGAAGGTTTTGTGGCTGTGTTGGTGTCCCAGTCCCACTACCGGAAGCCTTGCCTGGTTACAGAAGATGGCTGGTTCAGGCTCTGTGTCCCCATTACCAGGAGTCTTCGCTAGGATCACCCTTGTAGGTTCCAGGGGTTTCTACATCACTGCCAAATGCCCCCAAATTCCAGTTATCCCTCCCCAGTACCCTCTCCCTCAGTCCACCTCTCCCTCCCTCCCTCTCTCCCACTCTCTCTGATTCCTCAGGTTTTCATCCTCCCCTTCCCCCAGTCTGTTCACAGAATCTATTTTCCCTTCCCAGGAGATGCATAGGACCAAACCCCCTTGGCCCCTCTTATTACCTTACCTCTCAGGGCCTGTGGTTTATAACAGGGTTATCTTTTACTAACATGTAATTCCTGCTTATATCTGAGGGCATACCATGTTTGTCTTTCTGGGTCTGGATTAGCTCACTCAGGATAATTGTTTTTCTAGTTCTATCCATTTGCCTACAAATTCCATGGTGTGATTTTTTTAAACAGCTGAATAATACTCCATTGTGTAAATGTACCACATTTTCTTTCTTTTTAAAAAAGATCTTATTTGCCAGGCAGTGGTGGCGCACGCCTTTGATCCCAGCACTTGGGAGGCAGAGGCAGGCAGATTTCTGAGTTTGAGGCCAGCCTGGTCTACAGAGTGAGTTCCAGGACAGCCAGAGACACAGAGAAACCCTGTCTCAGAAAACCAAAAAAAAAAAAAAAAGATCTTATTTATTTTATGTATGTGAGTACACCATCACTCTCCTCAGACACACCAGAAGACGACATTGGATTCCATTACAGCATTACAGGTGGTTGTGAGCCACCATGTGGTTGCTGGGAATTGAACTCAGGACCTCTGGAAGAGCAGCCAGTGCTGCTAACCGTTGAGCCATCTCTCCAGCCCGTACCACATTTCCTTTATTCATTCTAATGTTGAGAGACATCTAGTTTGTTTCCAGTTTCTGGCTCTGATGAACAAAGTTGCTATGGACACAGTTGAGCAATTGTCCTTGTGGTAGGATGGCGTGTCCTTTGGGCAGTAATTTGATCTCTTAAGACCCAGATGCAAGAAATTTCCTAAATTAAAACATTGGGTGCAGCAGAGACAGGCAGTCCCCTGGGAAGGAAATAAGCAGCAACATTTTGATCATGTATACTGTCTTATGAACCTCCCATGTCCCCAGTCTTAGACCAGAAGTATTATCACATATCTTTACTTGATAAACCCACTTTGTCTTAACTCTTTTTGTGTGTGTGTGTTGATGATGATGATGATGATGATGCATAGTCAAGGATCTGACTTTATCTGAGGGGAGGTCCCGGTGACAGTGAGGGTGGTACTGTCAACAGACAGAATTGACAAGGTCTAGAATCACACAGAGAGAGAGAGAGAAAGAGAGAGGAGAGAGGAGAGAGAGAGAGAGAGAGAGAGAGAGAGAGAGAGAGAGAGAGCAGCCATTCAACACACCTGTGAAGGATTCTCTGGACTAGGCTAATTGACAGACTCATTCTAAACTTGGACAGTCTAGATATTGGCCCAAACATAAGAGAGTCCCCAGGGATTTGCATTCAGTTTGCTTGCCTTTTCACGTGCTGGTGAGTTACCTAGTGCCTCTACCATTGTTGATCTAGCTGCCTCTGGCCTCTTTCACGGAAATCAGAACCCAGATTCTTCCCGTGGACTAATGACGAGTAGTGGCTCTCCAGGGATCCGTAAAGCTTTTGGCGTCTTATTGGACTGCTGAGGCACATAACTTCCAGCACTGCGCAACTACCAGGACAGCCATTGTTGGACCACTCAAGACTGTGCTGTGCAAACCAATCTAAAATTAAAACAAAAACCCAAACTTTTTAATATCTATTCATTCCATCTATTGTGTTCTATTGAACCCCAATCCAGTCTTTTAACAAGGAACTTTCCAGGCTCTGGCAGCACTGCTGGGCTGTGTCTCCCACAGCTATTGACAACATTGTTTACTAATATAACTGTCAGCAGAGGGAGGAAGCAGTGTGTTACGGATGTGGTCCAGGGTATAAAGCAATCCTCCTTGCTTAGCCACCCAAATGATGGAAAAACAGGTATGTGACACCAATCCCAGTTTGGCTGCAGAAATCTTTAGCCTTAAAAGATAATCCTGACAACAGAGCGAAACAAACCACCTCCTCCAGGAATATAAAGAGGTTTTAAGAAGTCTGTCTTGCTGGGTGGTGGTGGCGCACCCCTTTAATCCCAGCACTTGGGAGGCAGAGGCAGGTAGATTTCTGAGTTCGAGGCCAGCCTGGTCTACAGAGTGAGTTCCAGGACAGCCAGGGCTACACAAAGAAACCTTATTTCGAAAAAAAACAAAAAAGAAAAAAAAAAGAAGTCTGTCTTATTCCTTCATAGTCCCACTACCTTTATCTGAAGTCATGATGTTCCTTTTGTTTAGAGGCAGTGTGTCTACTTACCTTGTTCCTTAGTAGTGTGTACATATATTCAGAAGGGGTTGGCTTTCAGAAATGGTTCCTTGGAACCTTGGTGTCACGTCCCTCACTTCTCAAGAGGAAGGGGTAAAAGAAAAAAAGTCATCAATATGCAAAACCTGTCACCAGATGCCTTATTCTGACCCAACTGCCAGACCTCCCTGGTCTGCCTGGCTGCTCAAGCGTTCAGCGGATTCTCAGGCACCACCTCCAGGTGTCGTCAGTACAGAGATGGGAGGGAGGGAGGAGAGGAGGGTGAGCTCACCCTAGAAACCAAAAGGCAGATGGTGAGGCCATGCGCGTCTGCGCAGCAGCAGGAGGACTTGCAGCGGGCGGTGGAAGTTTATCAAACCAGAGAAGCATTTCTTTGCCTTCTGTAAAAGGCGCCTCTGTCAGGGTTGTGTACAGCTCCAGGGCAGCAAGGGATTTCATGTGTCAAGCGTCTTTCCCAATTCATTTTCTCAGTCTCTCAAGCTGAAGCTCAGAGCCCTTTGGGGAGCACTTTGTTCATCCTATCTATCTTTCTGAAGGTATCGGCCCAGCGGGTACTAAGGTGTGGGAATGGGGACAGTAGCTCGTCCTGCCCTGCGTCGCCATGCCTCGGCTGGCACCACCACGGGCTCGGCAGGGATCGCGCATGCTCCGTGCGAGGGGGCGGGGCTCCAGCCCCCGGAAGCGTTCTCTCCCAGGCCGCATTTCTTTCCTGTGCGAGGCCGGGCTAAGGCTCCTGTCGTCTCTGGTCCTGCCTCTGGGTGAGTAGCGGGTTCCCGCGGGGCCGGGCCAGGTGCTTCCCCCATCCCTCCCGGCTCCCCAGGGCCTGACGCTCACCTGGGGAGACCAGCCCGACAGTCACCTGTCCCCACGCCGGTCACACTTGAGCGCCGCCCCGGATCCAGCGGATTAACCTCCAAGGGCGTCCGGGGCCTCGCCTTGGCGCCCGGCCCGGCGCGAGCCCTCAGGTCTCAGCGCTGGCGGGAGACTCCGGCCGCCCGCAAGGACATCTCTTGTAGGCGGCCTGGTCATTGGAGGATTCGGGGCGCTCCGGGCGACCTCAGGTCCTGAGGCTTGTAAGAAGGCGGCTGGAAGGAGCCGGTCCGCTCGTGCCGGCCCTGCTCCTCCCTCTTTGTGCAGAGGCGGGGGTGTTTCTTCGGTGCTGGCCATGCTTTCAGAGAAGATGCTGATGTTAATAATGACCTGCCGTCTCTGCGAAGCCTGGCAGGAATTCATTGTCACAGGCTGCGTCTGCAGGGCCTTGATAGGCACAGAGCTGGGACTTGGAGTTGAGAGACCATTTGTAGAACACTGCAATGACTTAGGAAGTACTGCGGTGTAAACGTTAGTAAAGTTGCTCAGAGATAGGGTATCCACACTGAAACCAGAGCTTAAAATGAAAGGATTTAAAAATGATATTCGTTTAAAGGTTATCCTGAATTACACTGGTCTTGTGGTGTTTCTTAGTTGTATACAGCAATGTGTATCTTTCGTTAAAATTAGTGTTTATGCAGAATTGAAATACATTGTCCACATTTGCAGCTATTTTGCAGATATATTAGTGCTTTATGAATGATAGATGGGTATGTATCTCATCTGTGGAGACTGTATAAAATATTTCCATTCACTGTCTACAAAGCAGAATGTTTCAGTTTCATTTTAGGATTTTGAAGTCACTTAAAGGAGATAGAGGAGCAGTAGTCTTTTATTTGTATGGGTTTTTTTGGTGATGGTTTTTTTGTTTTTTTGTTTTGAGATAAGGTTTCTCTGAGTAGCCCTGGCTATCCTGGAACTCTGAAGATCAGGCTGGTCTCCAGTTTAGAGACCTGCTTGCCTCAACCTCCCAGGTGCCGAGATTAAAGGCGTCAGCCACCATCACCAGTCAGTTTTTTGAGTTCTTTATATATTCTGGATATTAATCCTCTGTCACTCAGTTGGTAAAGATATCCTCCCAATGTGTGGGCTACCTCTTCACTCAAATTTAACTGCTGCTACCACCACCAGCCTCTGTCCAGACTCGGAGTAGTCTTAAATCTGCCTTGAGTCAATGTTAACATTGGAGTAGGAAGACAAATAAGAGAAAGATTTGTCTGCTGGTGGTTTTTTGATAGGATTAAAAAATTATTACTGTCACCAGGTATGGTGACACGCAGCTTTAATCCCAGCACTTGGGAGGTGGGGGCAAGTGGTTCTCTGAGTTTGATTGAGGACAGCCATGTCTGCAGAGTGAGTTCTAGGACATCCAGGACTACGCGGAGAAACCTCATCTCCATAAACAAAACCAAAAAACTGTCTTGATGACTTTATGGAAATATGCTTTAGGAATAGCCCATAGCCCTGATTTATCTTGTAATTCAGTGACTGCCCAGTAGATGGCAATTTCAACATGCCAACTTAAACTCTTGAATAATCTTGAACCCTATGTAGCGCAGGTTAGCCTTGACCTTTAACCTTGGCCCTTCAGTCTTCCTAATAGTCTAATGAGTGCTGGAGATTCACAGGCTGGTGCCACTGTACCCAGCTCTGACTGAAACCAATAAACCAAACATTTTATTCAATGTTTAAGTCAATGTCATGACTTTTCACAGATTGTTAAATTTTTCAAGTCCTTTGAGAAGTTGATTATCATGCATCCTATTTTTTGAAATCCATGCAAATGGATAGTACTATTGATACTTAGCCATACTGTGAATTGTTACATGAGGCAATAATCATTTGGTGGCTAAATCAGTTCCTTTTTTTTTTTTTTTTTTTTTTTTTTTTTTTTTTTTTTTTTTTTGGAATTAATCTAACTGCACTGTACTTTTGTGTAATTATATAGTAGCCATTATATATCAAATATAGTAGGTTCTCTTTTGTGGATGTTCTTCAAGTTCTTATTGAATTACTTATCATCCTAGACCAAAGTTTCTTTATCCAGAATGAGTGCTTGCAGTTAGTTGTTTAAAAAGCTGTGGTATGAATGGCTCCTAGTAGCCGAGGAGTATGAACACTGACTTGTAAATGCTTTACAAGTCTGACAGTGCTGTTGGATGGCTGAAAGAATTGGGAGGTTTTTTTCGACTTCACAACTGTAAACAAATGTTAGAGCTATTCCAGAGAAGCCAGTGAGAAGTATTTTAACTCAGCTACTGCTGAGTAGTAAGAAAAGTAACTATTTCAGAAGTAAAAGGAACATGGATATTAGTCAGTGTAAAACCCACTCAGCACCTACCTGGGCAGTCTAGATTCTGATTTATTTGTTTCTAGGTGAGTTAATATTGTATGAGTATTGTTTTCTTATCCTCCTTTCCCCCAGCACTTGCCAAGGCTTAATGACACTGTTAGATACTGATACCTATCTTCTAAAATGCGATGTCACATTACTCCTGAAAGGTCGTTTTTTTGTGAAAGTGTTGCCTTTGACACTGGAGCGAATTCCTGCTGTAAACTGTTTGTTGTAGTTGCTCAGGGATGTGTCATATGTAAGAGCAGTCACATCACCTCCTTTTACCCTGTTCCTGAGTTGTTTAGGGTCTCTTGTAGCCCAAGCTGTTTTAACTGTGTACTCCAGACAAGCTTCTGGCACACAGCAGTCTATCTTAGCCTCCTGGGTACAGGGATTACATGCGTGAGCCCCATGTGCAAATCCTCCTTTCGTTTTCATGTCACATGTAATCTGTCCATACCCTCCCTTGTTTCTCCTTCCCTGTAGACCAGTGCTTCTCACCTTTTAATATAGTTCCTCATGTTGAGGTGACCTCCCGCAACCATAAAATTACTTTGTTGCTACTTTATAACTGTAATTTTGCTAAGAGAACATGCAGCATTTGTCTTTCTGATCCTGCTTTAATTACCATAATGATTTCCAGTTTTCAGTAATTTTCCTGAAAATGATTGATTTTTTTATAGCTCTCCAAAATCCCATTGTGCATCACATTTTCTCTAAATATTTATCTGTTGATGGACATCTAGGCTAATTCTATATCTTGGCTATTAGGAATAGTGTAGCAAAAAGCATGGTTGTGGGAGCTGGAGAGATGGCTCAGCGGTTAGGAGCACTGACTGCTTTTCCAAAGGTCCTGAGTTCAAATCCTAGTAACCACATGGTGTTCACAACCATCCGTAATGAGATCTGATGCACTCTTCTGTTGTGTCTGAGGACAGCTACAGTATACTCACATGTAACAATAAATAAATCTTCTTTTTTAAAAAAAAGCATGGTTGTGTAAGTATCTCTCTGGGATGCTGAATTACAGTTCTTTGGGTTCGTGGTATATAATTCATCTCCATAGTGACTTTTGTAGTGACTGCAGCAGCTCTCATACCCACTAGTATTATATAAATATTTTTCCTGCTTCCTCATATCCTCACTGGCATTATTTGTTTTATTGATGTTAACCTACTGGCTGGTTTTGTGTGTCAACTTGACACAGGCTGGAGTTATCACAGAAAAAGGAGCATCATTTGCGGAAATGCCTCTGTGAGATCCAGTTGTAAGGCATTTTCTCAATTAGTGATCAAGAGGGGAGGGCCCATTGTGGGTGGTGCCATCCCTGGGCTGGTAGTCTTATAAGAGAGCAAGCTGAGCAAGGCAGAGGAAGCAAGCCAGTAAGTAACATCCCTCCATGGTCTCTGCATCAGCTCCTGCTTCTTGACCTGCTTGAGTTCCAGTCCTGACTTCCTTTGGTGATGAATAGCAGTGTGGAAGTGTAAGCTGAATAAACCCTTTCCTCCCCAACTTGCTTCTTGGTCATGATGCTTTGTGCATGAATAGAAACCCTGGCCGGGCAGTGGTGGCACACACCTTTAATCCCAGCACTTGGGAGGCAGAGGCAGGCAGATTTCTGAGTTCGAGGCCAGCCTAGTCTACAGAGTGAGTTCCAGGACAGCCAGAGCTATACAGAGAAACCCTGTCTTGAAAAACCAAACCAAAAAAAAAGAAACCCTGACTAAGACAGATAAATATCAAAACAGTTTTAATTTGCATTTCTTTGTAGACTAAAAATGGTAAACACTTCCAAATATTTATTGCCCATATGTATTTATTCCCTTGAGAACTGTCTATTCAACTCATTAGACTATTTATCATTTAGTGATTGGGTGGTGTGTGTGTGTTTTAAGTTTTTAAATGTATTACAGACTATAGTTATTAACCATTTGTCAGATGTATAGTTTGCAGGTTTTTTTTTTTTTTTGCAAATACTTTAACCCCAGCCTCTCCCTCCCCTGCCCTACCTAACCAAGCCCAGAATCTTAAACTTGCTAGACTAAATTCCAAGTCCTTCAATATGTACATAAATGTACGTAATTTTCTTGGTTTGAGGTTCTGAGTTTAATTCCCAGCAACCACATGGTGGCTCACAACCATCTGTAATGGGATCTGATGCCCTCTTCTGGTGTATCTGAAGACAGCTACAGTGGATTTATATACATAAAGTAATAAAATATTTAAAAAAAAAAAAGAAAGTGCATACTTAAATTTTAACAGGTTTTGAAAAACCTGAAACATTCATATGGGAGACAAATGAGTCTATTCATAGTTTGATTTTCACTCTCAAATCACTTGGTATTTATTATACATAATAGGAAATACTTTTTAATCTAGTATTAGTAAAGGATTTTCTTGTTAGCCTCTTTTTCTGCAGTTGGATTAACATTAAAAATCATTGTCTTCCAGGTTCTTTAAACATACTTAAAAGCTAACCTGGAACTCACTCTGTAGACCAGGCTGGCCTCGAACTCAGAAATCCACCTGCCTCTGCCTCCCAGTGCTGGGATTAAAGGTGTGCGCCACCACCGCCCAGCTGTGCTGTACTTTTTAATAAGTGTTTATATATAAATGTATCTAACCTTCTTCAGTTTCTAAGGAAGGCTTTTAATGTGTTTGTTTACTTAACATAAGGTTTTCCTTCAAATGAGATACTTCTTAAACAATAGGCAATGTTTTATTTTGACCAAAAGTTAGTTTCTTTTACTTAGGTCAGCTTGCTTTTTCTCCCAATTTTAACAAATACAGTTATTTCCCACTGACTTTTCTCTGTGTTTTTTTAAGGTTAACAATCAAGATGGTACATGCTGAAGCCTTTTCTCGTCCATTGAGTCGGAATGAAGTTGTCGGTTTAATTTTCCGTTTAACGATATTTGGTGCAGTAACATACTTCACTATTAAATGGATGGTAGATGCGATTGACCCCACCAGGAAGCAGAAGGTAGAAGCTCAGAAACAGGTATGAGAATGACAGGTGTGAAGGTCATGCTTCCTCTACCAGCAGAGACTCCTTGCCCAAGCTAAGATTATAAATGTGAAACTTGTGTGACGATTCATTGCTGGGTCTTTTCAATATCAATCCTTAAAATCTTTCTTTTACTCTGTAAATGAATATTAGAAGAAAAATGATGAATGAAAATATAGAGGTTTTTGTTGTTTTGTTTTTGTCTGCATTGCATTTGTCTAATTCTAACACAAGAATCAGAGCCCTATTTGTGCATACTTTCTTTGTAGACCAGGCTGGCCTTGAACTCAGAGGTCCACCTGCCCTGTCCAGCATTGGTTTTTAAAATGCTCGTTATGTACCTGAATGTAACAGTGTAACTCCTCACCATCCTTCATCCATCCTCTTCCCCACACCCTCAAATCATGGAAATAAGTTTAACTCTCAGGTCAGAACTTGATAAATTCTCATCATTTTAGCCTTTTTCCTGGTAACAGGGTTTCTCCCTCTCCCTCTCCCTCTCCTCTCCCTCTCCCTCTCCCTTTCCTCTCCCTCTCCCTCTCTCTCTCTCGCTCTAAACCATTGAGCTATCTCCCTCTCCCTGTCCCTCTCCCCCCTCTCTGTATGTGTGTGTATGTATGTGTTTGTTTTTAAAGACTTGGTTTTTTGAGGCAGGGTTTCTCTGTGTGGCCATGGCTGTCCTGAAACTCATCATTCTGTAGGACAGGCTGGCCTTGAACTCAGAGATCTGCCTGTCTCTGCCTCCAAAGTGCTGGGATTAAAAGGCGTGTTCCACCACTGCCCGGCTGGACTTTTACTCTTAATATCACGTATTGTCTGGGTCTGATGAAGAGCCTGAGAGCAAGTGTTACCTCATGATAGCCCCTTTCCTGCTTTCTTTTGGGCCTTCCACTTTCTCCTCTTCTACTCAGGCAAAAATACCACTATTTTAAGACCTACTTAATTTAAAACAACAGTACTGTATATAGAAGAAAAGATGGAAACCATGAAAGGGCAGTGCATGGTGTAAAGGATAAGAAACAACATGGAGCTGTTAGCATAGGTCATTTCCCTCTTTCTTCGTCCCGCCTTCCCCTATAGTCCCTGTCATCATTTTCTGTCCAGAGATGCCCAGCTCATTTGAGGCTCACCTTCTAAAAGACCATTGATAAGAAAGTGAGATTGTCATTGAGGGTTAAAAGATAAGACCGTATATAAGTTGGTTTTTGCCCAGGCATTTTTCCTTTTCTGTTAAAGCAGCCTAGAGGTAGAAGCTTACTTCATGGTGTCAAGATTGGATAACTTGTCCATGAGGCATGTTATTTTGGAGGTATTTATAAGGTAGTTTTTTATGTTGTATTTATTAATCATGTCCTGCTCTCTCCTAAACGAGAAACATTAGTTCTTCAGGACTGGGCCTTTCCCATTAGAGAAACCAGGGTTTAAACTCCAGTAATTGGACATTTGGTTATATAACCTTGGCAGCTAATAACAGTGGTGACTTCTCAGGCTTAGACAGGATATCTGCTTCCCCAGAACTGAATGTACAGGTGCTTGTGAGCCACCATGTGGGTGCTGGAGGTCAAACCTGGGTCATCTGAAAGAGCAGTCACTGCTCTTAATGACTGAGCCATCTCTTTAACTCCTCTTTTTATGTTTTCTGTTACTCTTTGAACATAACCTGAAGCTATAAATGAAACTGTTATTGTAGGAGAGAGACATGGTAAATGATTGTGTTATTTTCTGTTTCTATAAATTTAAAAATTTATTATGTGTGTGAACGAACACCCCCACACACCCTTGAAGTAGAGATGTGGTAGACATCAGAGAAGAACCTGTGGTAGTCCTCTCCCTCTGTCATGTGGGTTCTGGTGATAAAGCTCAGGTCTCCAGGCATTAGGCTTTACAGCATGCTCAATTACCTGCTGATCCATCTCACTAGTTCTCTCTCTCTCTTTCTCTCTCTCTCTCTCTCTTTCTCTCTCTCTCTCTCTCTCTCTCTCTCTCGTGTGTGTGTGTGTGTGTGTGTGTGTGTATGAAATTACATATATTGAGAAAGGCTATTTTTTTTTAAATTTATTAATTTTTTTTATGTGAGTACATCACTGTTGCTGTCTTCAGACACACCAGAAGAGGATATCAGATCTCATTACAGACGGTTGTAAGCCACCATGTGGTTGCTGGGAATTGAACTCAGGACCTCTGAAAGAGCAGTCATTGCTCTTAACCATTGAGCTGTCTCCCAGCCCAAGGCTATTATTAGAGACAGTTGTGAAATACAATAGTATTTTCAGGGCAACTAGCTAATAAGGAAAAACTCAGGGATTTTCAGTTTCAGTACTCTGCATTTTAGGCCTGGTAATTCTTTGAGATGTGGGCAAGGGCTTCTTGTGTGTCTTATAAAATGGATGTTGATAGTAGCATGCCATCTTCACATTCAGGTGTGACAGCCAAGCATTTTTGACATTGCCAAATGTCCCCTGGGAGGTAAAATACCACTTGTTGAAATCCACTGGTTTTGAGTCTTGCTTGTACAAGACATACAGGGGAGAATTTTAACCAGCGCTAAAATAGATACCTTAAATGGCTGACACAAAAGCTTTATTTACAGTGATGAAAGAGAAGGTATGCATGTTCAAGAGGTAAAGGAATCTAGAAAAAAACACTTTATCCATTGACAAAAATCCTACAGTGAGTAAGTAAATTGGTCTATTGTGTGACTGCCTGGTGTTGTTCAGGAAATAACATGTTTCTCCTTATGAGCCACGTCTGTTTATAAACACAGGCTCTATAATAGGAATTCCTCATAGCTATATCCCTGAGAAACAACAAAATCTTATACAGTCAAAAGGATTTTAGGAAAATAAAAGTGAAAAAGTTGGAAGCCTTTTTTAAACATGGTTTAACAGAGCACCTCAGTTCTAAAATGTTCACTTAATTGAAATTTCAGTCTGTAGGTGTAGAGTGATGTAGAGATGAAGACCAGTGATGAGAAACTCCATGTTACATGGAGAAATGAAATGTGTATGGTGATCAGAATATAAGGTGCAGAGTGGGTGGCTTCAATTCAGCTCCTGTCCCTTCCATTGGCTAACTTTTTACCTAGAGAAAATTATTATTACTAATATTTTTACATTTAATGTGTGTGTGTGTGTGTGTGTGTGTGTGTGTGTCTACTCACCACTGCCATGTTACACATGTGGAGGTCAGAGGACACCTTGGAGGAATCACATCTCGTGACCTCAGATTGCTAAGCCTGGGGGCAAGAACACTTGCTTGCTGAGCTGTTTTACCAGTGCATGCTAAGTTACGTAATCTTGCTAAACTTTGTCGTGTTCATCATGATAAGAAAAAAAAAATCATACCTACTTCCTGAAATCTGAGTTCATTCATTTACTGTGTTTTGGCTTGTTTACAAAATCAGGATATGTCCAACATTGTTTCAATTTTATCTGAAATATGTTTTAGAATTTTTTTGTTTTTGTTTTTGTTTTTCGAGACAGGGTTTCTCTGTGTAGCCCTGGCTGTCCTGGAACTCACTCTGTAGACCAGGCTGGCCTCGAACTCAGAAATCCGCCTGCCTCTGCCTCCCAAGTGCTGGGATTAAAGGCGTGTGCCGCCACCACCGCCAGGCTAGATTCTTTATTAAGGAAACAAACTTCATTGTCCAATGTTTTCGATTATTAATTCAATGGGCTTTTATTACCTATAATTGTAATCAGTAATCCTACTAAGAAAGAAAAGAAACTACTCCCGGGTCTTTTGGGGGCCAACTGAACTTACTGATCTTTTCAGTCATGGGTCCTATTCTCTCTCTTTCTCTTTCTCTCTCTCCCCCTTTTACTCCCCCACGCCCCCTTCATTTTGAGACTGGTCTCATGTAGCCTGAGATGAACTTGAACTTGCTCAGTAGCTGAGGAGGACCTTTAACCCTTCTGCTTCTGCTTCTACCATGGGAGCGCATGTCCACCTCTCACCCAACTTCTGCCTCCATCATGGGATTACATGACTACCTCAAACTCAACTTCTGTCTCCACTGTGGGATTACATGTCCACCTCGAACTCATCTTCAGCGTCCAAGTGCTGAGATGCTTCCTGTCCCCCAAGCCTGCTCAGCCTTCCTTTATCAAAAGCTGATTAAATAGTATTGGTTTCAGTAGAGTGGATCCTCAGTTTTTTTTTTGAAACCACAGTTCACAAGGAGCCTAGAGTGTCCTTGGAAAAGTCTTACATCTTGCTGTTCATTGCTGTTCAGACTTACTTGTTTTGAAATGTCACTGTTTGAATATCAGAACAAAGGTTCTTGTCTTTTCCTCTTTCTAGGCGGAAAAACTGATGAAGCAAATTGGTGTGAAAAATGTGAAGCTTTCAGAATATGAAATGAGTATTGCTGCTCATCTAGTAGACCCTCTAAATATGCATGTGCGTATCTCTAATCTTACCTTTTTTTGTTTTGTTTTGTTTTGTTTGTTTTTCCGAGACAGGGTTTCTCTGTGTAGTCCTGGCTGTCCTGGAACTCACTCTGTAGACCAGGCTGGCCTCGAACTCAGAAATCCGCCTGCCTCTGCCTCCCAAGTGCTGGGATTATAGGCGTGTGCCACCACCGCCCGGCTAATCTTACCTTTTTTAACCTTTACCTTTTTTGGGATGGGGCCTGTCTGGCAGTCTGTGTCAAAAGATCTGGAAGACCATGACTAATGTTAGTGGGTCTCTAGGAGTCAGGAGGGACTCAGCATGATTGCAGGCACAGATGTGATTCATTGCACTAAGTATGTACAAGATAGCAGCAATAGAAAGAGAAATGGAACAGAGCCTAGAGAAAGTCAGGCTCACTTTCTAAGAGTGCTTTCTAGCAGCTATCACAAGACTGTATTCAGTACTGCATCACATGACTGTGTGTGCAGTGTTTCCACCAGATAGATGACTGGAGACACAATCTAGTGTTTTCATAGGATGGGACCTATGCATGCAGACTTCTTTTCCACGTGTGTGTCAAAACTATATTCCTACAGGAAAAAGAGTTATTCTCCATAAGCCATATTGCTAATGCTGTTTAAGCACAGTGAGCTGTTCTTGTCAAGGGATGGTAGGAAATTTCCCCAAATCTAAGTTTCTAGATAGTAGTAATAGTAGGATGAGCTTGTTAAAGATACTGTCTCATGTCTGCTGTGGTACCTCTGCACACTTAGGTGTGAGATGAGAGCAGTACATGATACTGTTTTAAGTCATAAGGCCTTTTATTGTAGGATTTAATCTAGATTTTTTTTTCTTTTGGTGTGGGTATGCATTGCTGGGGGTTGAATTTAGAGCCTCACAAACCTCAGTAAGTAGTTCTAACCACAAGCTGTATACCAAGACTTCCCTGTGATTTATTTTATTTTTATGTCTTTATATATTTACTTTTATGTTCATTACTATTCTCTTTACATGTCTATCTGTGTACCACATGCTTGCCTAATGCCCTTGGAGGGCAGAAACTGTCAGATACTCTGGAGTTGGAGTTATAGATGGTTTTGAACTGTCATGTGGATTTCTGGAAATTGAACTGCATCTTCTGAGAGATTAGCCATTGTTCTTAACTGCTGAGCCATCTCTCCAGCACAATTTTACTCCCATTTATTTATTTATTTATTTATTTGATATTTTCTTTATTCACATTTCAAATGATATCTCCTTCCCCAGTTTCCCCTCCGGAAAAAACAAAAACAAAAACAAAAAACCCTATTCCTTCCCCCTCTCCCCCTACTCCCATTTATTTTTAAAAGTAAAGTTCAGAAGATTTTTATTTTTGGGTATAACATTTAAGAAAGCCTCACTCAATCCAAGATTATGAATGAGTTTAATCTCTTATAATTAGGTCCCTAACAGTAGGTCCTTTTGTGACAGGCTTCTGATGGAGCCTGATGGAAGGGCTGTAACTTAGGTGGGATAGAAAATGTCATAGAGTTTATTAATTTAGTTACTCTTATGAGAAGTTTTTACTTGTTATCTACAGCTTTAACCTTTTATACATGTGTAATTATTAGATTATAAAGTGATTTGCCACTGGGTGTCTTATGTATAAGTTGTGAAATTCATGTTGACTTTAACTTTTGCCAGGTTACTTGGAGTGATATAGCAGGGTTAGATGATGTCATCACAGATCTGAAAGACACAGTCATCTTACCTATCAAGAAGAAGCATTTGTTTGAGAACTCCAGACTTCTGCAGCCTCCAAAAGGTATGCTTAGTATATGTATTTGCCTAAGCATTAAGAGGTTAAGAAACCACTAAGTTTCCTTTGCTTTAGGAACGATTTTCCATGAAATCCGATTCTTAGAATGGCAAGATTCAATGAATTGTTTCATGAAGAGCTTTTTTTTTCCCTGAGACATAAAGAAGTTTAAAATATTTACTCATTCTTCTACTTCTGAAATTTTGGCGAATTCCATTGTACAATAATTCTTTTATTTGAAATGCTTGTCTGCCGGGTGGTGATGGCGCAGGCCTTTAATCCCAGCACTTGGGAGGCAGAGGCAGGCAGATTTCTGAGTTTGAGGCCAGCCTGGTCTACAGAATGAGTTCCAGGACAGCCAAGGCTACACAGAGAAACCCTGTCTCAAAAAAAAAGAAAAAAAAAGAAATGCTTGTCGACCTCATACAAGTAAGTTGAAATTTGGAAAATTAGGTCTAAAAATATTTTTTTTAAAGGTTTATTTATTTATTATATGTAAGTACACTGTAGCTGTCGTCAGGCACCCCAGAAGGAGGCGGCAGATCTTATTACAGATGGTTGCGAGCCACCATGTGATTGCTGAGATTTGAACTCAGGACCTTCAGCAGAGCAGTCAGTGCTCTTAACCACTGAGCCATCTTTCCAGCCCCTAAAAACATTTTTTTTTTTTTTTTTTTTT
>NW_022196904.1:164051700-164060306 GCF_008632895.1 Mastomys coucha | reverse complement strand
AAATCCACCTGCCTCTGCCTCCCAAGTGCTGGGATTAAAGGCGTGCGCCACCACCACCCGGCTAAAAACATTTTTTTAGAAAAAAAAATCACAATTTTCTTTTGGTTTTATTTTCAAGCAAAGCCCGGATTTTGTTGGTTCACAACTCTAGTGATTTTATTTTTCCTCTTAGCAGTTTAACTTTAGATGTTAATGAATTTTAACATTTGCAAAAATGAGCTAGAAATATGAACTGGATTAATTTTAAAGGGGGTGTGAATTTTGTTTTGTTTGTTTTTTTGTTTGTTTTTTTCGAGACAGGGTTTCTCTGTGTAGCCCTGGTTGTTCTGGATCTCACTCTGTAGACCAGACTGGCCTCGAACTCAGAAATCCGCCTGCCTCTGCCTCCCAAGTGCTGGGATTAAAGGCATGTGCCACCACTGCCCAGCAGGGGTGTGAATTTTTAAGATTTTATAAAATGAAACATTTTTGATTTGTTGCACCTGTTATGGAAGTATCAGATTAGTACAAGAAACCTGAGAAGTTTGTATGGTGTTTTATATTAGCTTTCAGAACTATTGATTTATTACCCAGTATACATATCCAGTATACATATTAACACCATGGAGACCACTTAAACAGAGCAATACAGAAAGGCGCTGCTTTGCTAGGTTCACTGCTAATGCCAGGAGACTGTTAGGATGTTGGTGAAAACGAATCCATACAGGAATGGAGAATGAGACATGTAATGGAGAATTCATTCAAAGCTAGCACTCATGTTGTATGTGAGACTCAGCAACTCTGGTCATGCAGTTGACATCTCTCACGTGCTCTTTATCTGCATAGCTCCATCTACCAGAATTGTGACACTTACAGGCTTACATTGCACAGTTAATCCTTAGACACTAGTGATTGCATAGCTAAGAATACTATTTGTAATCTGTGCAGAGGAGGGATTGGAAAATCTTTTTTTTTTTTTTAAGATTTATTTTATTTATTATGTGTATGAGTACACTGTAACTGTACAGATGGCTGTGAGCCATCATGTGTGTGGCTGCTAGGAATTGAACTCAGGACCTCTGCTTGCTCCGGCCCCCCAATTCACTGTCGCTGTCTTAAGGCGCACCAGAAGAGGGTGTCAGATCTCATTATGGGTGGTTGTGAGCCACCACCATGTGGTTGCTGGGATCCAAACTCAAGACCTTTGGAAGAGCAGTCAGTGCTCTTAACTGCTGAGCCATCTTACCAGCCCAGGATTGGAAAATCTTAATCTGCCAAAAATTAACACAGCTACACTACAGGGTAAAATATTCAAGTGATAAATTAATTCTTTGAAGCAAAAAGATTCTTAAAGTACTATGTGTGTTTGTGAAGTGATAGTGTACCCGAAAGGGTAAAGTCTTGGGCCTTTTGTAGCTGCACTTAAAAGGTTAGATGTGCAGTCCACATTAAAATGTGATTCTAAATTATTTTTAGCTTTAGATGAAATGACATTACATTACTATTCTTTATTATCTTACATGACTACCACAAAACAAGTCAGTAGACATTTTAAACACCTTATGACTTTGTTAAAGGTTGCAGAGAAGAGGCAGGCATGGTTGCAGGTGCCTGCAGTCTCAGCACTGTGCAGGCTGAGGCAGGAGAGAGAATGTGAGTCCAGCTTAAGCTACAGAGCACGGGCGACCCTTTAATAAAAGAAAAGGTTGCTTGAAAATATTAACAATTACTGTAACAACAAAGCTTACAGATTTATATTTTGAAATTGGCTTTTTAGAAGACTTAGTTTAAAATGATTAAACTTGGATTGATGGATATTACTTTAGTCTTAAAAACTTAATACCAGTGAGAAAATATGTGGATTCTTTAAGGAAAAGTTTGATGAAAAAATTGTGTTAACATTGTGGAAACAGCTTCAAATTTTTCATTTAAAAATATTTAAAGTATATTTGAAGGGAAAATGTATCATGGATGTTTTTCTCTTGCTTTGATTTTATTTTTTAGTTTTCCTAGACAAGAAGTATTGTCATGGAACTAGCTCTGTAGAACAGCCTGGCCTTGAACTCAGAAATCTGTCTGCCTCTGCCTCCTGATCACTGGGACTAAAGGCGTGCGCCACCACCAGTACCACTGCCACTTTGTTTTGAAGTTAACTTTTGTTATGTATTGAGACAATATTGGATAGTTCCAGGAAGCTTTCGCTTTACTTCATCATGTACCATCTATATATGTTGTCATTTCTAAAGTATTGTTGTATGAGAAAAACTGAGCTTTAACTTAAGTATGTAACACTAGATTAAAACTCCAAAACTGGCTATAGACAATTTATGACTAGGACCATAATTTTAGGGATGATTCAGAAAATGCTACCACATTTAACTGGGAAACAGTAATGCCAAAAGACCTTTACTGTTAAGATCTCTTGATATGTTAAAATATTAACCACCTTATTTTGTATTTAGGGGCAGATTGCAGTCAGTAAAGATTAAAGGGGATAGCATAATTTTGTCTGACTGAAAGTTCCTCTTTAGAGAAGATGAGTATCTGGGAGAAGACATATGTCCTTTTTGCTGAGACATAAATCTGAGCAATGGCAAATGTGTTTGCTACAGTCTGTTTGGAAATCGCCTTTTGCCCAGAAGTTATTATCAAGATGCTGCAGAGCTCAGCTTGTGAAGGTGGAAGGCATTTCTACTATTAATTAATTCAGGAATTGAATATCGAGAAATTTTTATTGTATATGAAGTTAGTCCTATGTTGATAAGTATGTAAACTAAAGAAATCCTTATTTTTCTTTAAGGTAATAATAATACAATAACTTTGATTTCTAGGTGTCCTTCTGTATGGACCTCCAGGCTGTGGGAAAACATTAATTGCCAAAGCAACAGCCAAAGAAGCAGGCTGTCGATTTATTAACCTTCAGCCTTCGACACTGACTGATAAGTGGTATGGAGAATCTCAAAAACTGGCTGCTGCTGTTTTCTCCCTCGCCATAAAGCTACAGCCTTCTATTATATTTATTGATGAAATAGGTATGCTATTTCCTATGTGAGCATTTTTAAAAGCCATTTAAAGGTGCTATGTAGAGAAAGATTTAATTTTAGTGTTTACCTAGGCCTATGGAAAACCAAAATATTTGTATTTTTTTTAAAGATTTATTTATTCATGTATTTTATGTATATGAGTATGCAGTCTCCATGCATATTGGAAGAGGGCATCAGATCCCATTACAGATTGTTGAGAGCCACTGTGTGGTTGCTGGAACTTGAAACCTCTGGAAGACTTCTGGAAGAGCAGTCAAGTGTTCTTACCTGCTGAGCCATCTCTCCAACCCCAAGATTTGTTCTTTTTAAAGAGTTTGTGTGGGTGACTGTGCCATGTAGAAGTCAGAGGACAGCTTGGTAGAGTGGATTCTTCCCATTTACACAAGACCAGAGGATCAAACTCATGCTACCAGATTTGTGCAGTTAATAGTCATGCTAGCCTCAAAAGGTATATATTCTGATATGCCATGTATAATTTCCATGATATAAAATGGGTCATAGTTTGTTTACTCTTATTTGATTGATGGATGTCTCTTCTCAATTTCAAATAATATATATGTTTTAGACTACACATGTGATTATTTTTTTTAAAGATTTATTTTATTTATTTTATGTGTATGAGTACACTGTAGCTGTACAGATGGCCGTGAGCCATCATGTGTATGGCTGCTGGGAATTGAACTCGGGACCTCTGCCAGCCCCACTCACTCCAGTATAATTCACTGTAGCTGTCTTCAGACACACCAGAGGAGGGCGTCCGATCTCATTACTGGTGGTTGTGAGCCACCATGTGGTTGCTGGGATCCGAACTCAGGAGCTTCGGAAGAGCATTCAGTGCTCTTACCCGCTGAGCCATCTCGCTAGCCCCGTGAATATTTTCTTATGCACATGATTGTCTATGATAAATATCTAAAAGCTGAATATCTTTAATCTTGGGATTACTTGTTTTGAAAGTATTGCACTAAACTGAGGGAGGGAAGGGTGAACGTCTGCAATCTCAGGACTGGGGAGGGTAAGAGGAGAGTCAAGAGATTGTCAAATATCTAAAATTAAAAAAAAAAAAAAAAAGAGATTGTCTTTTCTTTTTTAACATATAATGTGAGTTAGAAATTTAATTTTTTCCCCCCAATTTGGATAGTCAACTTAGAAGAAGAAAAGGATTCCTACCTTTATTTGTTTGTTTGTTTCTCTGTGTAGTCCTGGTTATCCTGAAATTCACTCTGTAGACCACCAGGCACCCATTTTACCTTTTATGCTCTGAGTTTTAGTAGACTCCAAATTTTGTGGCTTATCAATATTTTTCTTCTTGGTAAAATATATTACTATGGGGCTGTAGAGATGACCTACTAGTTAAGAATACTTGCTAGTCCTCCAAAGGGCCTAAGTTTGACTCCTCGCATCCATGTCAGGTGGCTCACAACTGTCTGTAACTCTAGATACAGGCAATCCAACACCCTCCTTTGGCCGTTGTAGGTACCCCTGCATGTGGCATACACCCATAAATAAAAAATACAAGTAAATCTTAAAATCTTTAATTAAAAACTTTTTTCTTTTTGATTTTTTTCGAGACAGAGTTTCTCTGATTAATAGCCCTGGCTGTCCTGGAACTCACTTTGTAGACCAGGATGGCCTCGAACTCACAAGATATCCTGCAGCCTCTACCTCTTAGTGCTTATACTGTTTAATTATAGCTTTTTACATGCAATTTATTCTTGCCAAATTGCATAATTTTATGTAGTATGATAGGCTAAATAAAACCAGAGAGGTCCAAGGATTTAGTTTAGTCAAAGAGTGCTTTCCTAGCATATGCAAGGCTATATATTCAGTCTCCAGTACTCAAAAGAAAACAAAACAAAGCAAAAAACTGGTTTCAAGATTAAAAAAAAAAAGCAGGGGTGTTGTCGAGCTCTTTAGAGTGAGTGGTTGCTGTTTTTTTAGAGGACCCAAGTTTGGTTCTCAGGGCACACCATGGGTGTAATTTTAATTCCAGGAGATCAGATGAATTCTTTTGGCATCTGTAGGCACCCATCGTGTGTGTGTGTGTGTGTGTGTGTGTGTGTGTGTGTGTATCTATCTGTGTGTCTCATACACACACAATATTTTTTTCAAATATGTTTATAAAGAGAAAAAGGTGCATGGTATGGTTTTGATTTGTGTGTGTGTTCCTGTCAGTTTACTCATTCAACTCATTTTGAATTTTTGGTGTATATCTTGAACAAAAAGTTATAGCTGGATTTTTTTTAAACTTAAAAGCCTAACTCCCTTTAACTGCAAAGTACCTAATTTTCATTAATTGTGAAAGCTAATAGAGTCACATTCATTTCTGTAACATAACTTTGTCCTTTTTGTTTGCCAGTCTGGTAGATAACCTCCTGTCCCTTAGAATTTTTCTTTCCCTTCTACACATTTGAAGCTATTTATTCTTTTGCTTCTATTGAAACAATTTACATACCTGCTTATTTTAAAAAGCCTAAGCTTCCCAGGCATGGTGGCTCACCACAGTAATCCCAGTACTTAAGAAGCCGAGACTCAGTTTGTGTGAATTCAAGGCTGTCCTGGGCTACAGAAGGAGACTCTATCTTAAAATGAAACCAAAACCTTGGGTATGTACATACACATACACCCACACTCATGCTTAAATACCATCTACAAAACTTCTTGGTCAAGTATTCAGATCTCATTGGCTTATTTTTGGGTTCAAGTGCACATTTGTTTGGAATAGAAGTCCTGTTAGGTCCGTGTTTTGCAAATATGTTTTCTAGTCTAGTTTTTCTTTTCATTTTCTTAACAGTATCTTTTTTCTCTTTTTTTTTCTTTTTCTTTTTTTTTTTTTTTTTTTTTTTTGAGACAAGGTTTCTCTGTATAGCCCTGCCCCTGGTATGTTTTTTTCTCTCTCTTTCTCTCTCTCTCTCTCTCTCTCTTTCTTTCTTTCTCTAGACTAGGCTGAACTTGAACTCATGGAGATTGTGTTCTAATTTGCCCAATAATTGACCAGGACTGTCTTTATCAGGATAATACCTGAAACAGCATAAATAAATCCCCAAACCTCTTTGTTGTTTTATGAACTTCACAGCTTTTTTTAATAGTCTTAAATTATACAGTGAATAAATTATCCATCATTAGTTACTAAAGTTAAGGACCCTTTTCTTTTAGACTCTTTTCTACGAAATCGTTCCAGTTCTGACCATGAAGCTACAGCGATGATGAAAGCTCAGTTTATGAGTCTTTGGGATGGACTGGACACTGATCACAGCTGCCAGGTATTTGAACAAAAGCTTCTGTAAACATGCATGGTTTTGTTATCAATAGGAACTTTACATGGCTCCTTACTGAACTTCTGAACAAAAATCTTTTCATTATTTTTATATTTAGTGCTAAGTAATAAGGAGCCAAAAGAACATAGGAGTTTAATTTATTTATTATATGTAAATATACTATATCTGTGTTCAGACATACCAGGGCATTAGATCTCATAATAGATGGTTGTGAGCCACCATGTGGTTGCTGGGATTTGAACTCAGGACCTCTGGAAGAGTAGTCAGTGCTCTTTACCACTGAGCCATTTCTCCAGCCCCAAGAACATAGTTTTTATAAACTTCACTCATTTTAATGGTTACCATCAGGTTTATATAACTCGAAGAGCTCATACTCCCTGTATAGTTGCTACTGTGTGACTCTGAACCTCAGAGTACATATACTCAATGATATGTATTTGCCTCTAATCACTGCTTCAATGGTCATAACAAAAAATAATGTTATGTATATAGAGGAGATTTTTGAAAGAGGAGAATACAAAATTAAAATGAAAAATGAGGCTTCACAAATAGTCTTCTTTAAAAAATATGTTTTAGTTTATTTTTATTTTATGTACATTGTGTTTTCAGTACATATGTCTATATGAAGGTGTCAGGTCCCTTCCAACAGGAGTTGTAGACAGTTGTAAACTGCCATTTGACTGCTAGGAATTGGAACTGAGTCCTCTTGAAGAAGAGCCAGTATTTTTAACTACTGAGCCATTTCTCTAGCCCCTTCACAAGTAGTCTTAATCCTGCAAATATGAGCCAAACTGAACTTGTGTCATTTCTGGTAAAGGTGTGTGTAAAACAAACTACTATAATCTGATCCTCTGGAGCTCCCTCTGCGTTCAGTTGCACGTGCTGCTACGGGACTACTAATCAAGACAGCCCTGCAGTGCACAGTGCCACACCTGCTGTCCTAGCTGTACGGAAGCTAAGACTCAAGTGTGAAGGTTAAGGCAACCTCAGCAGCATTATGAGGTCCCATTTCATAAAAAAGCTGGAAATTTTGTAACTGGCCAGTCTAATAATTTATTTTGTGCCCAGTTTTTTCCCCCAAAAAAACTAATTTCTGACAGATTCACTACCATGGTATTGAATTTTTTTCAATTTGGTGTTCCTAGTTAATCTTTTTTTTTTTTTCCTCAAATAAACTATTTGTAAAAAAACAAATTATAACACTGGGAGAGGAGAGATGCTTTAGCAGCTAAGAGTACTGGCTGTTCTTGCAGAGGACCCAGGTTCAGTTTCCAGCATCCAACTCATTCATGTAGCTAAGCTCCTGGAACTGCTGCTCTACCAGCCCCCACCCAGCTTTCCTTGAACCCACGGATAAAAAACACAGACATACACAGTTCAATTTCAACTTCCCTATTTGGCACAATTGCTGGGCTCTACTTGTCTCCCGCCTGGAGGAGCTACCCTTATCAATACTCTTAGCTCTGCATCTTTCCACCTGCCCTCAACTTTAGTTGTTTAGTTACATCTAGTCCCAGCTAAATACTCCCAACTGCCCAACTGTAAGAGCGCTCTGCCCAAGATCTCACATGGCTGGGACCTTTTCTCCCTCAGCAGCATGGTGAACTCTCTCCTGGCATCTGTCTCTTCCTGGGGGCACCGGAAGGCCCTCCTATTCTTTCCGCCCAGCAATTGGCCCATGGCTTCTTTACTGCGAGATCAAGAACCAATTTGGGTACAGGACCTTAGCATTAGGTCCCTACACACATCACATGGAGCCTTATAACCACAAATAAGTCCAGCTCTAGTGGGATTCAGTAGGGATGCAAAGCAGTGCATATGAATGAATTCACACAAAATATTCATGCACATAAAATAAATACAATTAATCTAAAAAATAATTTTTTTTTTTGGTTTTTCGAGACAGGGTTTCTCTGTGTAGCCCTGGCTGTCCTGGAACTCACTCTGTAGACCAGGCTGGCCTCGAACTCAGAAATCCAACTGCCTCTGCCTCCCAAGTGCTGGGATTAAAGGTATGTACCACCACCGCCTGGCAAACAATGTATTTTTTAAAGACAAATTTGTAAATTATCATTGTTGACTTCACTTTCACAAGAGATAGGCTGAGTGTTGGGGCATCTACCTATAATTCCAGCTCTGGGAAGGTGGGAACAGGAGGATTTCAAAAGTTAGGGTTAGCCTGGGTTATGTGGTGAGATCCTGCCTCAAAACAAAACAAAGGACTGGAGAAATGTCTCAGTGGTTAAGAACTCTTCCAGAGCAGGGCAGTGGTGGCACACGCCTTTAATCCCAGCACTTGGGAGGCAGA
>NW_022196904.1:164051507-164051690 GCF_008632895.1 Mastomys coucha | reverse complement strand
CTTCCAGAGTTTCTGTTCTTCTAAAAGTCCTGAGTTCAATTCCCAGCAACCACATGGTATCTCACAACTATCTGTAATGGGTTCTGAGGCCTCTTCTGGTGTGTCTGAAGATAGTGACAGTGTACTCACATATATAAAATAAATAAATCTTTAAAACAAAACATTTTTTTTTTTTTTTTTTTT
>NW_022196904.1:163994617-164051385 GCF_008632895.1 Mastomys coucha | reverse complement strand
CCTGGCTGTCCTGGAACTCACTCTGTAGCCCAGGCTGGCCTTGAACTCAGAAATCCGCCTGCCTCTGCGTCCCAAGCGCTGGGATTAAAGGCATGCGCCACCACCACCCGGCAAGATTTATTTACTATTATATGTAAGTACATTGTAGCTGTCTTCAGACGCACCAGAAGAGGACATCAGATTTCATTATGGATGGTTGTGAGCCACCATGTGGTTGCTGGGAATTGAACTCGGGACCTCTGGAAGAGCAATCAGTGCTCTTAAACACTGAGCCATCTTTCCAGCCCCGTATTTGTGGTTTTAATTTAAAAAAACAAAAAACCAAAAAACAAACAAAAAAACTTGTGTGGGAAAGAGTACCCATGGTGCAGTGTGCTTGTGGCAGTCAGAGGACAACTTGAAGTTGTTGGTTCTCCCCTTCTACTTTGTAGACACCAGGATCCAAACTCAGGTCCTCGTGCTTGGTGATAACGCTTACTGCTGAACCATTTCACTGTCCTGCACATGTGTTTGCTACCCAAGAGCCCAGGCCTGTTTCCACTTAATGGGTTCTCAAACACTGTAGCATTTGAGCTCTGGCCTTCTATAGCCATTTCTCATAAGCTTCCCTGACCTGTAGAGTGTCTGATGCACACATTATATGAGTCTTTTTTGTTTGTTTGTTTGTTTGTTTGTTTGTTTTTTGAGATAGGGTTTCTCTATGTGTAGCCCTGGATGTCCTGGAACTCACTCTGTAGACCAGGCTGGCCTGGAACTCAGAAATCCACCTGCCTCTGCCTCCCAAGTGCTGGGATTAAAGGCGTGCGCCACCACCGCCCAGCTCATACAAGTCTCTTGATGTCATCATAGTACCATAAATCAGAACTCAGAACCATATTATTTTCAAGAAAATGAAATTAATGTCCTTTTCATCACCTCTTTGAAATTTAGTTTTATGATGAGAGGAACAGCCTTTAGTTAGTATAATGGCTAGAGAAGAGATCACATTATAAATGAGGGTGATACTTATGGAAACATTTTCTGTTAATAATTGGCTTTAATGAACTTCTGAGATTGGTGTAGGCCAGTGGTGCATGCCTGTAATTTCAGCATGTAGAATATTGAAACAAGAGAGTCACTGTAGTGTGATGTCTGCCTGATTTACTTAGTGAGTTTAGGTCAGTCCTGTCTACATAGAAAATAAGCCAGGTATGGTGACACATGTTTTTAATCCCACTCCTTGGAGGCTAACACAGGTGGATCTTTATATGTTGGAGGCCAAGCCTGTTTGTATAGTGAGCTGGTCAGCAAAGGCTACACAGAAACCCTGTTCCCCATAAAATAAAGTGTAAGGTTTATTAATGGAAATACCTTACAAGCTGTCCAAAATTGATTTCCTAAATAATAATGTTTAATGTGTTTGAGTGGTTGGACAGCTAGGCCATGTAAGAGAAAATGTATTAGGATTATACCTTTTTGGAGTTCAACACTCAGTTCTTTACAGTAGACTATTCAGAGGCAATGGAGGAGACTCTAGGGCTGGGCTATTCATGGTGAGCTAGCTCCTCAGCACTAGGGAGTTCTGGTGTGGCATTTTGGTTTGCATAACCACATCTTTTTTTTCACAAGTAACAATTGCTATTTTCATTAGTATGTGTTTTGACTTGAAGAAGGAAATGATAGTGCTGTTCTTTTTCTTTTTTTGAATGTTGAAAAGGTTAAAATTTATATTTATAGTCTTGAATCAGTTTTTTTTAATAGATTTATTTATTTTATACATATGAATATACCACCATTGCTGTCTTCAGACACACCAGAAGAGGGCACCAGACCTCATTACAGATGGTTGTGAGCCACCATGTGGTTGCTGGGAATTGAACTCAGGACCTCTGAAAGAGCAGTCAGTGCTCTTAACTGCTGAGCCATCTCTCTAGCCCATTACCAGAGTTTTAAATGTATTTTACTTTTTTGGGAAACAGTTTTTCTTTCAGATTATGTTTTCAAAAACTGTTGATATTGTTTGGACGTTAGGTAGCTTTCTGACAAATGTATTGTCATAAAAGAAAGAAGAATAGTAAGTGGTAGATGAAGCCTGTCGTGACAGTTGGGTACCCCAGCAACTAATGATACAGTCTTTTCAGAGAAGTGAGACATAAAGAATAATGGTGTTTTCACTATCTCCATCAATAAACATTTGAGGCATAACTTTAGACTTGCTTATTTTTTTAAAGATTTATATATTTTTATGTATGTGAGTACTCTATAATGAGCAGCCGGTCCGCTTAACTACTGAGCCATCTCTCCAGTCCCCTTAGCATACTTTTTTCTTTTCTTTTCTTTTTTTACTTTTTGTTCTTTTGAGACAGGATTTCTTTGTGTAGCCCTGTCTGTCCTGGAACTCACTCTGTAGACCAGGCTGGCCTCGGACTCAGAAATCTGCTTGTCTCTGCCTCCCAAGTGCTGGGATTAAAAGGTGTGTGCCACCACTGCCCAGCCTTAGCATACTTTTTAAGGTTTTGCCTTTGTGTCTACTTTTTAGAACATCACTGTAGATATACATGGTGCCTTTTGTGGTTTTTGCAGTTTTCAACAAGCTTTGTTCAATATTAGTTCACATTCCTCCTAACAGTATATCAAAATATCCCTATACTTTTTTTGTTTTAAATGAGGAAGGGTCTCACTCTGTAGCCCAGATTGGTCTGAAATTCACTATGTACACCGAGCTGGACTTGAACTCAGAGATCTGCCTGTCTTTGTCTCCTGTGTGCTGGGATTAAAGGTGTACACTGACTTGAACTTGTACTTTTTTCCTTATTCTATTATTAGCTCACTT
The DNA here is from genome assembly GCF_008632895.1 of Mastomys coucha. Lineage (NCBI taxonomy): Eukaryota > Metazoa > Chordata > Mammalia > Rodentia > Muridae > Mastomys > Mastomys coucha. The sequence goes on along the minus strand of NW_022196904.1, from coordinate 164,048,573 downwards.
TTACTTATCTTTTACCTTTGGTAGACATTTTAAACTTATCACTTTAATCAAACAAATTGTAGAAAATAAAAATTAAAGAATCAGGGGGTTAAGGTTTTGTTTTAGGACCACTTGATCCATATACAGACTTGCATAATATTGTGGAACTTCAGTATGTATTTGCACTTACATTTGCCCCCTCTAGATGGCAGAGTGTTAATTATCAATAAGTTTGCTCAGTGACTTTAAATATCATTACATGTAAAGAGTAAAACTAGAGGGCTGGTGAGATGGCTCAGCGGGGAAGAGTACCAACTGCTCTTCGGAAGGTCATGAGTTCAAATCCCAGCAACCACATGGTGGCTCACAACCACCCGTAATGAGATCTGACGCCCTCTTTTGGTGTGTCTGAAGACAGCTACAGTGTACTTACATATAATAAATAAATAAATAAATCTTTAAAAGAAAAAAGAATAAAATATTTCGGGGCTGGAGAGATGGCTCAGCAGTTAAGATGATTACTCTTCCAAAGGTCCTGAGTTCAATTCCCAGCAACCACATGGTGACTCAGAGCCATCTGTAATTGGATCTGATGCCCTCTTCTGGTGTGTTTGAGACAGCTATAGTGTACTCATAAAATAAATCTTTAAGTTGCTTACTAAAAAAAAAAAAAAAAAAAAAGTAAAAGTAGAATATAAAATTTGGTAGCTATTTTAACTTGCTTTAGAGTTATTTGAGAAGTCTAAAACTATCAGGCAGAAATAATACTAGTGATGCTAGATAAGTATATTCCTATATTATAATAACAAATTATGTTTGTATATAGCAGGTATATGCTGTCATTAGGTTATTTATGTCTTTAAGAAATTTTTACCAAGTGTGATGGCACATGCCTTTTATCCAAGCACTAGGAAGTAGAGGCAGGTAGATCTGTGGGTTTAAGGTTAGAATTCCAAGATAGCCAGAAATGCATAATGATACCTGTTTCAAAAAAACCAACTAAGACCCTTCCTTGTTTAGAACATGTTTGTTTTTATTTTTGTTGATTTTTTTTCTAAATTGTTTTTTTTTTCTTTTTTACTTAAATTTTTTTTAATGTGCTTTGGTGTTTTGCCTGCATGTCTGTCTGTGTAAGGGTTTCAGATCCCCTGGAACTGGAGCTGCAGACAGTTTCGAGGTGGCATGTGTGTACTGGGAATTGAACTCACATTCTCTTGAAGAGCAGCCAGTTCTCTAACCACTGAGCCATCTCTAACTGCTAAAGATGTTTTTTTTCTTCATTTCTGTATTTTTTATAAGTTAAGTAATAGACTCTATAGGGCAGTGGTGGCACACGCCTTTAATCCCAGCACTTGGGAGGCAGAGGCAGGTGGATTTCTAAGTTTGAGGCCAGCCTGGTCTACAGAGTGAGTTCCAGGATAGTCAGGGCTACACAGAGAAACCCTGTCTCAAAAAACAAAAACAAAAAACAAATAAACAAAGTAATAGACTCTGAAGTTAGGGCTAAGAGCATATTTTCTCTTTTAAAATCTCCCCTCCTTTCAAAGCTTCTGTGGTCTCTGAGGGTTGGGGTGATCACAGAGCCTGATCTGCGAGGCCCGCAGTCTGCTGCTGAGTTGCCCCATAGCCCTGACCAGGAGTTTGATGCTTGCTTTTGTTCCCAGCTTTCATTTGAAGTTGCGTCCTGTAGGTTTAAATTAAGCATACCACCCACGGAGCTGGTGGTCCAGTGAGGTGAGGCTGTGAAATCCAGAGGGAAAGCCTCTAAAATACATGAGCTGCCATCAGAAGCCTCACTCCTAGAGGGAACCATTCTTTCATAACATTGTGAAAGGGCTTAAACGGCGCCTTTCACTCACACTCCCAAGATGTGTTTATTTAATAACCAACCATATTTTGTAAAGTACAAATCATATTAACATTTTTATAGTTCATTGCTATAGGTACTTATTGATCATATTTTTGAAATACAAGTGTTTTTGAAAACTACAGTTCTTTGTTTTTTTTTTTTTTGGTTTTTCGAGACAGGGTTTCTCTGTGTAGCCCTGGCTGTCCTGGAACTCACTCTGTAGCCCAGGCTGGCCTCGAACTCAGAAATCCGCCTGCCTCTGCCTCCCAAGTGCTGGGATTAAAGGCTTGTGCCACCACTGCCTAGCTAAAACTACACTTCTTCAATAATGGTTCTTATCACTGAAGAGTGACATTTTTGTTAGTAGAAATCCAATAAGTTTTCACTACTCTTTCCAGATATGCGTTTGTTTGATTATTTTAATTTTATGATTAAACTCAATTTTACGTATAAACATTTTGACTAATGCTGGTTACCATGAAATTTCTCTTAAACAATTAGCTTAAAAAAGTTTTAAGTTCCAATGATAATGATCTCAGAAAATTTTGTTGGTAGAGCTAATCAATGCCTTGTTTTTCTCTATATGTTTAGGTTATAGTGATGGGAGCTACCAATCGCCCTCAAGACCTTGACTCCGCTATAATGAGAAGAATGCCGACAAGATTTCATATTAACCAGCCCGTAAGCAGTCTGCATTGTATTGAAGAGGGAAATGATTGCCTTCTAAGCAGGCTTTTATCTGTGACTTATAAAAAGTATTGTTTTGTTTCTTGGATTTCTGAAAAACAAGGGTATAAGAAACTCCTGTAGGCTATGCCCTTTCTGGTGTCTTTCTTTCTTTCTTATTTTTATCTAAGATCAGTGCATTTGTCTTTCCCCAAGAAGTAGGTAAATACCTCCAAAGTGCCTGCATGCTTTAGTCTTTAACCTTAGGAAGATACAGAAGAAAATCTGAATTAAAATTTTGGATTAAGACAGAATTAAATTTGGGAACTTGAGGCTAAAGGATCATTATTTTCTGAATAACTAGCCTAAAACAATTGAGATTTATTATTAACAAGTTAGTGGTTCCAGAACCTATGTACTGCGCTGTAGCTATGAAGGAAAATGCCATTCCCCTTCTTCTGCTTCCATTTAGTTTTGACACAGTCGCCCTCTGGAGCCTGGAACTCTAATTTGAAACCCACCCCAGAGCGCAGGCGCAGACTGGCCTCAAACTCTCTGTCCACTTTCCAAAGTGTTGGTTCACAGGAATGAGGAGCTCACCTGTCTTTGCTCTCGAATAGATTGTTATAACTTCTTAACATCCTATATTTTCTATAGAAAAAAACAATGTATACAGTTGTGAATTTAGCTTTTATGTTGAAAACAGTAGGTTCTCATGATAGATGATATGTTGTTCTGTATGAGCAGCATATTATATTTATAGGCACTTAGGGGAATTTAGATAGTTTATCCTTTCAGATTTTTTGGGGGGGTTTTCGAGACAGGGTTTCTCTGTGTAGCCCTGGCTGTCCTAGAACTCACTCTGTAGACCAGGCTGGCCTCGAACTCTGAAATCTACCTGCCTCTGCCTCCCAAAGTGCTGGGATTAAAGGTGTGTGCCACCACTGCCTGGCATCCTTTCAGATTTTATAATAAAAATATTACAACTCCATTTATAATCTTAAAAATTTTAACCTAACTTCATTGTAACCTCTGGCTAGAAGTCCTTCGTCCCACTTATATTCTGACAGTTGTCAGATTCAGTTGAGGCAGTGAAAATGGGCTCCTAAGGTTAAGGTCGTGGGCTTCGTACAATTGCTCTGCTAAGCCACGTGCTACAGCCAATACTTCTGGTCCTTCTGGGGATATATATATATCTATATGTATATATATGTATATATATATACATATAGATATATGTATATGTATATATATAAAATATATACATGTTATGTATATTATATATATATGTATAATCATTCCTTTGGAAAAGTGCTGGATAAATGACTAAGGTCTTTTTGAACAACAGAGAATGAAGTAGATGAGGCAAGCAAGGCCTTCCAGTCCTAATGAGCAAAGATAAGAGAAGGTGGAAGCAGATTAGTGGGTGGGTTGGTAGTTGATTTAGAGCACTGAGGAAAACAGATGTCTATCAGTCTGGGAAGGTAGACTGCTGCTGTTTATATGGACTGTGTGTGCTTCACATACACTCTCTAGTTTCCAGGCAGGATAGTAGACTAATTTAAAGAACTTTTGTTTACCTATATGGCTCTGAATACCGACACTCGTGATCTTTATCAGACTCAGTTGTAGGACTAGCAGGATGGCTCAGAAGGTAAGGGCACTTGCAGCCAAGCCTGCTGACCTAGCTTCGGGAGCCCACATAGGAGGAAGAGAAACAGATTATAGGAAGTAATCCACCTCCACTTGTACTTCTCCACAACATAGATATTTTTAAAAGACTTAAAAAATTGAAAATTGAAATATAATTGTAAAGATAACTAAAGGTTTGATGTACCTGTTGTATAAAAATAGGGTTGGTCGCCGGGCGGTGGTAGCGCACTCCTTTAATCCCAGCACTTGGGAGGCAGAGACAGGTGGATTTCTTAGTTTGAGGCCAGCCTGGTCTACAGGGTGAGTTCCAGGACAGCCAGGGCTACACAGAGAAACCCTGTCTCAAAAACAACAACAAAAAAAATTCCTCTCAAAGTAAAATACGAATTAACTGAAAAATAGTTGTTGGTGATCTTCTAATACATCAAACTAGCCTTTCTGTTAGAAACACAAGGTGTGGAAACAACAGAGCTTTGCTTCATTATTATGTGATTTTATAGTGAGTTTAAAAATCTTTCCTAATATTAGTAAGATGAATTCAAAATCCATCTATTTTATGTAAGATATTCCTTACTTCATTGTCATCATCATCATTATTATCATTATTATTACTTACATAAAATGGTCCTTATTTCACTCACTACTACTACTGCTACTTCTACTACTACTATTACTATTACTATTACTACTACTATTTTTGTTGTTTTAGATAGGTTCTCATGTAGCCCAGGCTGGCTTGACTTTACATTGTAGTTGAGGATGACTTGAAGTTCAAACGCTCCTACCTCAACCTTCCAAGTGCTGGGATTAGAGGCATTTCTTTTATAAAACCAGCTTTTATGTAATTCTATAGAATGAGTTAAGTGTAGTTTCTGTTCTCTGATGTAAAAATCATGTATCACTGAAGGGAAATCATTAGCATTTTCATAAAAATTCACTAATGAATATTAATGAGCACAGAAATTTTACTGAAGTGTATTAATCATATCCTCTAATTATTAGTGAAAATGGCCTATTTATGAAATGCCATAATGAAAAAAGTTACTTTATAATGCTGTTTTAAAATAATACAATTAGAAATTGACTTAAAAGTAGTTTTGCGATGGTAAACTTTCATAAATTTAATAAAAGAAGGAAAAAGAAAGAAAACTGGAAAATTAGCTGGCATAGTAGAATATGCCTGTAATCTGAGCACTTGTGGGATAGAGACAGAAATTGCTACAATCTTGAGTTCAGCCTGGTCTACATAGGAAGTTCCAAAATGGTCAGGCACACCCTGTGTGAAAAAAGAAACTATGGGAAGACATTGTTGTTTTAATATATTTCTGTTTTTACTCAATAAATACTAAGGGTGTATTATTTTCCAGGCATGAGTAAGAAACAGAATTGAGTGGACTAATACAGGTAGTTACTGTAGAGTATCATATGACACCCATCTTTAACCTCTACCAGCCTGTCATTTCATATCAGTTACCCAGTAATTTACAAAGGGAAAAATAGAAAAATTATTTGTTTGGTATTCTTTTTAAATGAATGCTAATTAGAGTATTTTCTGGTTTTAGGCTCTAAAACAAAGGGAAGCAATTTTAAAACTCATCTTGAAAAATGAAAATGTAAGTAGAAAATGGTTTATTCTCATCCTAAAATATGATGCTTTTGTTTTAAGGTGATTTTAGAAAGAATTGAAGAAGGAATCTGAGAATAATGTAGCTTTAAACTTCACTTTAATTATTTTTAAACTCAGGGGCTGGTGAGATGGCTAAACGGTTGAGAGCACCGACTGCTCTTCCAAAGGTCCTGAGTTCAATTCCCAACAACCACATGGTGGCTCACAACCATCTGTAATGGGATCTGACGTCCTCTTCTGGGCTGTCTGAAGACACTACAGTATACATATAATAATAAATAAATCTTTAAAAAAACCCAACCAAACAAAAAATTATTTTTAAACTCTCCACTGTTAAAATAACTCTAAGTACCATGTATTAGATGTAGTTTTCTTTGTTTTTGTTTTTTGGGTTTTTTTTGTTTTGTTTTTTGGTTTTTTGAGACAGGGTTTCTCTGTGTAGCCCTGGCTGTCCTGGAACTCACTCTGTAGACCAGGCTGGCCTCGAACTCAGAAGTCCACCTGCCTCTGCCTCCCAAGTGCTGGGATTAAAGGCGTGTGCCACCACTGCCCAGCTTGATGTAGTTTTTAAAGAGATTAATGTATCTGCAGATTATAATACTGTGACATTTTCCACACCATTTTATGCTTATATAAGAATATTTTTTAAAGAGGTTTTCATCTTTGTCTCTTGGTTTTACTTCATTGCTGTGCCTTTAAAACCAAAGTGAGATTTTAGAAGTAATGAGAGTAGCAATGGAGTGCTCACTTAAAGTCTTAGTGTTCAGGAGGCCCTACACAGGAGGATGGTACATCCAAGGCTAGTCTGGGCTACACAGGGAGACTGCCAGATATTTGTAAGAGTTTGGTTTTCTTTCTTATAAATTTTATCCATTTTTTTTCTTTTTTCTTTTTAAAGACTTATTTATTTGCTATTATTTGTAAATACACTGTAGCTGTCTTCAGATGCACCAGAAGAGGGCATCAGATCTCTTTATGGATGGTTGTGAGCCACCATGTGGTTGCTGGGATTTGAACTTTGGACCTCTGGAAGAGCAGCCAGTGCTCTTTAACCACTGAGCCATCTCTCCAGCCCTCACCCATTTTTTTAAATGCAGTACTTTTCATAAAGGTTTGTAGGACTGCTTTGTTAGATTTTCCTTTTGTCTATATGAGTTGCAAACTTTTCCCTGTTTCTTAAGTCTTTTTTTTATTTTTTATTTAAAGAATTATTTGCCGGGCAGTGGTGGCACATGCCTTTGATCCCAGCACTTGGGAAACAGAGGCAGGCAGATCTCTGAGTTCGAGGCCAGCCTGGTCTACAGAGTGAATTCCAAGACAGCCAGGGCTACACAGAGAAATCTGTCTCCAAAAAAAAAAAAAGCTCAATTTATTTATACTGTAGTTGTACACAACAGAAGAGAGCATCAGATCTTATTACGTATGGTTATGAGCCACTGTGTGATTGCTGGGATTTGAACTTTGGACCTCTGGAAGAGCAGCCAGTGCTCTTTAACCACTGAGCCATCGCTCCAGCCTGATTAATGGAGTTCTGTTCATGCCAAACTTGTCTGGTCACTGAACCAGCATCCTCCCATCCCTCCCACTTTTCCCCTGACGTCTACACTTTTCATGTTTGCCTGTTATAAATCTTTTAGTGGTAGTTTTGAAAAGAAAAGATTTTTTTACTTTAAATTTTTAACCACATTCATATTTCATCTAAACTACACTATACACTGGGTCATGGTGGTACACCCAACCAAGTTTAACCATTTGTGAAGCTGAGGCAGGAAAGCTGAAAGTTGAAGGCTAACCTGGTTTATAGTAGCAAGGCCCTGCCTCACAAACCACGGAATGGACTGGAATGGACAGGAATTCACGGGTATGGTGCATTGCCTAAGTAGAAAGCTTGTAACCTTTTCTTTCCTTTCAAAACAGGGTTTCTCTGTGTAACCCTGGCTGTCCTAGAACTCACTCAATAGACCAAGTTGGACTCAAACTCAGAAACCCCTCCCTCTACCTCCTGAGTGAGGCTAGTACAGATATTTTACATGTAAATGGTGAATATAAATAATGAAATTTAAGGTCTTTGTTGCATTGAAACTTAGAAATGACTTATAATTTAAGCTAATTTTAGTAGTCTTTATTTTTTAAACACAGTAAGGTTTTTGGAAGTTTTTAGAATTTGTCATGATTATAGAGACATTAGCATTCTATATTGTATTTATGAAAGCATAAAGATTAGTCCTTAATCAGCTTATAATGCAAAATATGAATGTTCCCAGATTAATTGCTGACATGCAATAGCTTGTTTCTCTCACTGTTGTTTATATGCCAAAGCCATAATGCTGTTTCAGTAAAATATAAGTTTCAATTTTGTTTTTCATTTTTTCAAGACTTTATATATTTATTTCACATATATGATGGGATGAGTACACTGTAGCTGTCTTCAGACACACCAGAAAAGGGCATCGGATCCTGTTACAGATGGTTGTGAGCCACCATGTGGTTGCTGGGAATTGAACTCAGGACCTCTGGAAGAGCAGTCAGTGCTCATAACCACTGAGCCATCTCTCAGCCCTTAATTTTGTTTTTAAAAGTCTCACATTAATAGTATACATTTAATAAAGGCAGTATTATTATGCTTTCTTGTTACTGAGTAGAATCAGACTTTATTGTGTAAACCTCTTAGCATTTAAGCAAGATATGTTACCAACCTCTAAGCAAAAAGGCTTGCTATTTGCTTCATAGTTAATTTTGCTATTTATATTCTGAAATGATAGGTGTATGTCCATGTACAGATGGATTTCTTTTTCTAGTGAAATTTGTATCATTATGCAATGAAGTATTTCCCCACCTATACATTTTGAATAAGTACTATATTCTAGTCCAGCTTAATCTGACCTAATACAACTAGATGAGTATTATATTACCTTCATTTCCTTTAATATTTGCCTTATATATTTTTTACCATTTATTTTCAACTATGTTTTTCTTTCAAGTACAACATAAAGCCTGCTTCTTTCAGCATATGCGACTGTTTAAATCCTCAGCCACAATTTTATCATATCTATATCTTGTCTTAGTTTAGTTGTTTACAGTACTGTGTTAATTAAAAGCTTGAATTGATTTGTTCTTCATTTAGTTCTTCTCATGAAATGTGTCTTCTTTTTGCTTTCTATCCCCACTACAGTCTCATGTTCAGTAGTGTATTTATATTTCATATTTCCTTTTTTCTCTTTCTGTATTGATTTTTGAATTCACATACACTGGATAGTACTATAACATTTTATGAGATGTATATGTAATGTCCAGCCTCTGCCTTCCTTCCAGCCTTACTGTACATGTTTCCTATATCTTACAGAGCCTTTACCTAAGATTTTCCTTCTGCTTTCTGTACCCTAAATTAAAGATTGTTGTTAGGATAGTCTATCTTTCCTTTTTTTCCTTTTTATCACAGACAAATAACTTCTATTCCCTTTTTTAAAAGTACTTATTTGTTTATTATTGTTGTTGTTATTGTTATTGTTGTTGTTGTTGTTGTTATTATATGTATAAGCACTCTGGCTGTATGTACATACCTACATGCCAGAAGAGGGCATCATATCTATTTACAGATAGTTGGGGCCTACCATGTAGTTGCTGGAAATTGAACTCAGGACCTCTGGAAGAGCAGCCAGCGCTCTTAACTGCTGAGCCATCTCACCAGCTCCACCCAACTTCTCTTCAGTTAGCATTTCTATTTAAGGAAGATGACACTAATTTGAAGGTCATAGTTACAGAGCAGGCAGCAGAGCAGATCTAATACTGTCTCTTACTTTCTAGTCTTCCCCACCTCTGAAAACTTAATTAGCATTCAGTTAAGGTCATCAATTAATTTTTGCTTAAACTACTCTTTAAGATAGTGTTTCTTTTCAGTGGTAACGTGTGATTCTTGGATGTAGAAAAAAGAAGAATCCAATTTTCAAATACAATCTGCTAGTCTATGTCTTCTGGTAGGGAAATTGAGACCATTAGTATTCAGAGTTATTACCAGAGGTGTGTATTGGTTCCTGTTATTTTGTTGATTATTTACCACGTGTTTCAACATTATTTATTTCCTCACTGCTGTCACCCAAGCCCTCCCATAATCTGTATTTATCATTCTCTCTGTCTGAAGTATTCCCTCCAGTATCCTCTTTCTTATCTTAAAAGGTAGTTCATGCAAATAATATTCCAATATGTGGCAAAATAAACTTTCAGTGTTCAGAAGAGCTAGAGGGTCACTTCATTACTGATTGAGGGAACAACCTGTCAAGAAGTTACAATTCGCCGGGCAGTGGTGGCACACACACCTTTAATCCCAGCACTTGGGAAGCAGAGGCAGGTGGATTTCTGAGTTTGAGGCCAGCCTGGTCTACAGAGTGAGTTCCCGGACGGCCAGGGCTGCACAGAGAAACCCTGTCTCTAAAAACCAAATTAAAAAAAAAAAGTTACAATCCTGAATACTCATCAAACACAGGCAGCCCATGGAAGTTTCTCTAAAATAAATCAAATATTATTTTATTTTATCTGACCACAATGGAATAAAGCTGAATCTCACAGAAACAGAAGCAAACTCTTTGAGATCAAATAACACATTGAATGATGAATGTGCTGTTGAAATGAAGAAAACTTAAAACATTCCTAGAATTAGTGGAAATAAAAATAGCATTCCAAAACCTATGTGATCCAAGAAAACAATCCAAAGAAGAAAACGTACAATTCTATGTTTCTACATTACAAATTAGATCTCAAATAACCTGGTGATACCTTTTATGACATTGGGAAAGTAGGAAAGCAAAAAATATCCCCAAAGCAGTGGACCAAGTGAAATAGCTAAAATCAGGACAGAGATTAATGAAATAGAAACAAGCAAACAAAAAAATACAAAGAATCGGTGAAACAAACAGTTCATTCTTTGAGAAGATTGACAAATCTTTAATCCAGCTAATAGAAAGGAAAGACCTGAATGAATAAAGTCAGAGATGAGAAGGAAGACACTGCAACAGTACTGAAGAAATTCAGAAGTGAAGAGGGCATAGATTTAAACTAGGAAATATATAACAATAGGTGACTTTTTACATGACTTACTACATTTAAACCAGGACAGGTAAATAATTTAAACCTCTCTATAACAAGCAGTGAATATGAAACAGTATTAAAAATCTCCCAATAGGAGCTGGAGACGGTTGCAGAAGACTCAGCATCCACATGACAGCTCACATCTGTCCTACTCTAGTTCCAAGGATCTGAGGCCCTCTTCTGACCTCCGTGGTCATCAGACACGCACACACATTGAACGTATATCTATATAGACAAAACATTTACACATGTAAAATTAAATAAATATAAAAAAGTTTAAATTTCCCAATTTTAAAAATGCAGGGCCAGGTAGATTCAACAAAGAATTTTAGACCTTCAAAGAGCAGCTTAAGCCAAAATTTGCTAAATTATTCTTTAAGAATTTTATGTCTCCTTTTAAAATGTGTTTGTTTGAAAAAGGTAGGTACTTTGTGTAGCTTCAGCTGCTGGCTGGCTTGTATTTAATAGGTGGCCCAAGCTAGCCTTCATTCCCTTCCTGCGTGTTGATCTGCCTCCTGAGTGCTTGGGTGATCGAGTAACAGGCATGTGCCACTGTACCCAACCTACTTTAACTTTTTTCCCTGTATAGAATTACTGTTCTTTAAAACAAAATATTCCATAATTAGAAATTGAGTAATAAAGGTGGCATCCATTCCACAGGAGTGAAGAAAATTATTGAGGCAAATGGTTCATGGGGAGAAAGTAGGGGTGGCCATCTGCCGCTTCTTCATCGTGCTTCCATGACCTGTGAGCCCTTGCCCAGCCTTCAGGCTGTCATAGAGTATGAAAACTGGGCTGCTTACCTGAAGGTTCAATGAAAATTATATGCATGAGCCACTTAGCACTGGAAGTGAGACCTCAGATTGTCGATAATAAACAAGAATACATTGATTTTCTTGTTTATTTTTTTCTTGTTGTACATTAGAATGTTTTAAATTTTCCCAAGCCCTGTAAGCTTGAATGGAAGGACAAAACCAAGTGCTAAACTGAATTAGTATTGTGGTACCATTACGCTCGAAAGGAATTTTAAGTGTAAAGACACACCCAGTAAAGACACGTGTGCATGTTTCAGTTGTAATGATAAATAATGAAAATAAGATTTTTTTTTTAATTACAGTTTTATGGAACTAATAGCTTCTCATTACTTGATTGTTACAACATTCTGAACATTATTTCTCAGATGGATATTTGGAAGTATTTTGCTTAACTTTATATATTTATTATAAACATGTTACATGTTTATTTAAGGTGGATAGACATGTAGATCTTCTAGAAGTTGCCCAGGAAACTGATGGGTTTTCAGGAAGTGACCTAAAAGAAATGTGTCGAGATGCTGCTCTCCTCTGTGTCCGGGAATATGTCAATTCTACATCAGAAGAAAGGTAACTATGTAGACTCAATTTTTGGTATTTGTCAAACATTTGATGAGGTGATTATTGTTGTTTTTCTTTATACTAGATTACTTATAGAAAAAGACAATTGAATTAGCAATTTGTGCCTTTTTTTGGCATTTTTCTGGATGTTTTTGTGTGTGTGTGTGTGTGTATATATATATATATATGGATATATGTTCGTCTGTGTGCATGCAGGCTGATGTTGGGTGTCTTACTGCTCCTCCGCACCCTAGCTTTTGAAATGATGGGGTCTTACTGACCCAGACGTCTCTAATTATTCTAGATTGGCTGCTCAGCAAGCTCTGGGGACCCTTCTGTCACAGTCTTCACACTCCTGGGATACCAGGCATCTTTACCTTTTTATTTATTAATTTTTTTAAATGTGAGATCATACTCAGGTCCTCATGGTGGCCTAGCAAGTGCTTTACCTCTTGAGCTACTCCCTAGCTCTTGGTGCCATTTTCCTAAAGAAGTCTGTAAATGGAAAAATTGCTGTGGGGGTGTTCTAGAATTAAGGGGCAAAATGCTGAATTTCATTTGATAAATAATGGGGTGAGTCACAGAAACCCAGCTTGCCCTCTTTGTTAGGAAAATGGGGTTCTTTAGAATCTATAGATTGTTTTTGTACGTTAAAATTTCTTTCTGTGTAGAAATGAGTATGTAACTTTCAGAAACTTCACACATAAGAAAGGCATGTGGGACAGTGTGGACAGGGCTTCAACTTAACAGTAATGCAGTTAATAACATGTAACATGACTCCACGTCAGTCAGTTTCACTTGAAACCACTTTGAAAGTGTGATGAGTTTGAGAAATCAACTTTGTCATCTTTATTTCAGCAAAAGTAAGTTAACCCTGAATTAACTCTGTTGAGAAAGATTCTGAAAAGGCCTTTCTCCTGGAGCTGCATTACACCATGTATCTTCTCAGTGTCAGCTCTCTGATAGACTTTTTAGTAAACCTGTATACCTTTGAGGTCATGTTAAAGGAGTTTGCTAACTCTTCTCTTGCTCTGAAGTTTTCATATCATATGTCCTTGACTTGCCAGCCTGTGGTATCCAAGCATCTAATTACAGTGTGGTGCCGTAGTAAGCTTCTCTTAAAGCTCACTTACTTTTACATGAAGTCCATACTCCATACTGCTGCCTCCTGCCTGATGTGAGAGCTGCATCCCCTATGTATACTGCTCATGTATAATTCCAGCTATTTCAGCAAGTTGGGACTATTTTAACATCATCAGAAATCTACCTTCCAAAGGTCTTTCTTCTAACAGAAGGAAAAAAAAAAAAAGAAATAAACAGCACATAAACTTTGCTTAATTAAGTATATTAATAATAAAAGGGAAAAATGTTAGAAAGCCCTGAAAATCTCAGTGGGAAAATCTGGTTATTAGATTTGAATCATCCTGTTTTCCCTGAAATATTTTCCCCAAGTGTCTGTAAACTATCAAGTAGCAGAATATCCCAGGGGTTTGTTGTTGTTGTTTTGTTTTGTTTTTGGTAAAGTGAGGGGGATTTGAATTAGTTGTTTTTTTAAAATTGAATGTTTAGTTTTACTTCTGTCTTGTAAAAGGTTATACACACACATGAATATATGTATATGCCTAGGAATGCTAGATTTTAGTTCTCTATTAACAAGATTAACTTGATTTCCTAATTAGAATTATGCTGCTGTTTGAATAGCTTTCATTCTTTAATGAAAATGTGTTGCTCTTACATTCTTGGTGTGAAGTGACTTACACAGTCATTTTGCTTTGCTACCTCCTCCTCCTCCTTAGTGGTTTTTTTTTTGTTGTTGTTTTTGTTTTGGTTTTGGTTTTTTGGTTTTTTGGAGACACGGTTCCTCTGTGTAGCCCTGGCTGTTCTGAAACTCACTCTGTAGACCAGGCTGGCCTCAAACTCAGAGATCCGACTGCCTCTGCCTCCCAAGTGCTGGGATTAAAGGTGTGGCCCTCATCGCTTGTCTCCTCAGTGCTTTTTAAAGGTGTCTTGTAAGGGGCTAGCTCAGTGCACTGGCTCACCCACATGGTGGTTCACTACTGTCTGTAATGCCAGGTCCAGGGAACCGGCTGCCCTTTTCTGACCAAGCTCTAGGCATATACATAGTATACATATGTACTTGCAGACAGACACTCATACACATAAAGTAAAATAAAAATAAGTCTTAGAACGGTGTCTTGTGACTTTCATATACTCAGTTATATACCTTCTAGAATGGGTCCAGCATGTTGTTGTCATTCTCTTTGGGCTCTTGAAGGAGGAAGAAACTGTTGTTATACTCTTATGTAATTAAAAACAAATTTATTTTCAAAACATGCATCTTTTTAATCTTGGTAAAATATTTTAGGTAGGTATACTCTAAAGAGATTTGGCAATTTGATTGTTTTGTTTACATTTTAGTCATGATGAAGATGAAATCCGGCCTGTGCAGCAGCAGGACCTGCATCGGGCAATTGAAAAGATGAAGAAATCAAAGGATGCAGCGTTTCAGAATGTTTTGACTCATGTTTGTTTAGATTAGGAGTACAGATCATTTGTGTGGTTCAGTAATCTCATGGGACGGGCTCTCATCTGTACAGCAGTGAGGGAAATCCAGGCTTGTGGTTATATACGCAGATCTCTGGTCTGTTATATAAATGTGTTACTGCTTGTCAGAAATCATGAGGAGGAAACTGAGTGCAGCCTGAGTGTGGGTGCTTGTTTGACCTTTTTAGCCATATGCTGTTGTAGCCTTATAGCGTCTAAGCTGGTCTTAATGTAGTAGATGATTCGTGAGTCGTTAGCGAGGAATGGGGTGTGGCTAGGTGCTGGTTTCTAGACCTGTGAGTATGAATGTGAGTGTGTGTGTATGAGTCTGTATCAAATGTATATATCCACTTTCTTTTTATACTCTGTAGATAGGTTTGAATTCAGAAGCTTTTTTTTTTTAACCCCAACTACTGAATCCAAAAGCACGAGGTAGTCTGTAGCAAAACTGGGATTTAAGGCAGGATCTGACAGGTCCAGTGAGATTCAGCCATTCCTAGTTGTCACTTGTTTGGGCCGTTCTTAAGTTGAAAATTTCCTCTGCGGTTAGTTGAATCAACCACACCTGAATATGCACGTGTCTCAATTATAATGGTTGTCAGGAGAATCAGATAACAAGCACAGTTTGCTCAGTGATCAGTAGTGATTCCACCTCTTTTTGCTATAACACTGAGTAGACTTTTTGAAGTTTTACACTGAATTACATTAAGAAGGATTGAAAACTTTTCAAAAGAATGGTTTGAGAAACCTCAGTACTCTTTAATAGGTGTACATAACTCTCAGCGTAACAGTTCTGTAACTGTAGTCCTTAAATGTTGTTTGAAAGTTATATGTTCTTTAATTATGTTCAAATTTCATTTGGTCACCCAAACAAAATGATAGTTTATATACATAGTCATTACTAAATGTGCTAAAAAAATTCTCACTTTGTAACTTAAATTTAAAATTTTTCTCAGTATAGTATAGAATGTGTTCAAATAATACACATCAGAATTCTTGTATCTGTAGTCACTTGATGCTTTTTAAACCACATATAAAACTTCTTTTTTTCAAACCTCCAGTAGCCAGAATTCTGTTTCAGGCACCTTGACATGCAACAGAGCAAGAAGATAATGCCACAGCACAATTTTAAGGTGCCTCAGAATCATCAGAGATTAAACTATGACAAAAATGCTTTTGGTTTTATTATTTGTTTTATTTCTTTGAAAACTAAATTCTCCTATGTTTATTGAATTAATTTCTCTAGTAATGTGTCTCACAAGAAACTGCCAGATACTTTCTTCCTCCATTTGTGTTTTGAGGTTATAGATTGCAGGAGGATAACAAAAAAGCAAGCTGGACAAGATTGTAAAGATGATGGGAAACGAATGTTAATACAAGACGCCAAGAAACATATCCTGTTTTTATAATTTACAATAAAAGGCCCTTCCTTTTGATTCTTTTTTTCCCCACCTAGTTCTTGATTGTTTTCAGTTACTTTAAATTGCAGATTTTGTTGCTGTTTATAAAATTTTTGTTTGGACAGTTTTTATATTGCAGTTGAGATTTCACATTTTTATAGCAGACATTTTAGTATTGATTTATTCTGTCTAAATACGAGTTTTAGTAATTTAATTTTAATGTAATAGCATGTTCAGAAATGAGTGATGTGTATACTTCTTTGTGTCTTTTTCATCTTCTATTAAATTCAGATTATCTAATTATAGCACTGAATTCTTATGGTTTTAACCAGATGAAGGAGAAATACTCTATTCCCAACAACCATGACTCCTGTAGGCATAGTGAGCCATCAAGTCAGAGAAACTATTTTCATATGGTTTAAGTAACTTTGAGTGTTTGTAATTTCCATTCTGCTTTAGAGAGACATTTCACATATGTGCTTGGCTATTAGGTTTTAAAGCATTGCTTTGGGGTATACATTTTGAATATAGAATCGGGCTGTCTGGCTTAAGTCCATACTTCCCACTAACAAACTGTATGCCCTGAGACTGGCTGCTTTGCTTCTGTTGTGATCCATGAAGCAACTGTGGCACCTCCTTCTAAGGAGTTGGGACAGTGTGATAGATAGCATGGAGGCGTCAGTAGTGTGCCTGCAGTTCCTGCACAAGTGCTAGCTATTATGCTACTGATGGGATTCTCTACACCGTACGTAACCTGCGTATCTTATTGGCTCAACTGTGTCTCAGTCTCTAAGCCATTTCTGTCATCTCTGGCCTACACTCTAGGAACTAAGATGAAAAAGCTGTGTGACTTTTCTCTGAAATGTCACTGTTGGATGACTTCTGGTAGGCTTGGTGTCTCCTCCTGTTTCCATGCCTTTTAAAATTGAGATTTTTAAACCCAGTGTGTGAGTCAGTTTTTCCTTTGAGTCAGCTTTCACTACCTCTTTCCTGCTGAATCCCTCCCTACCTGCAGTTAAATCTGGAACTCATTAAGATCTGGGTTGAAATGATCTAAATATTTTGCCATGGACCATAATAAACAAGTATTATGTAACATCTGTAATTTATGGGTTTGATTCAAGATGACAGTGTCTTGAGGCTCAGCTGCTTGTATAAAAGTGAGAGGAGCATCTCATTGGTAGGCCTTATTTTTCTACTGTAATTGGGTTATTTGTGGGCAGGTTATGGCTTTCTTCTGGATGAAATAAATTGGGTATTGTATAATTACATTTTTAAGACTCTCAAAGTCAGAATGTTAAAAATTCCAAAAAGTTGAGGATATAGCCTATATGAATAAAATTCCAGCATTATCTTGGTATCTCAAATAAAGCTGTACCATCCTCTATATTTGGGGAAAATTCTGTTCAAAGGGGCTAGAGAAAAGATGTAGTAGTTATGATCATGCACTACTTGTTCTTATACAAGATCTGAGTTTGGTTCCTAGCAGGCATGTTGGCCTGCTCATGGTGTGTAATTCCATTTCCGTGGGAATCGAATGCTTCTGGCCTTTGTGAGCACCTGCATTCACATGTACACACCTACCCATTTACATATACACAACACACACACCACAATTAAAAATAACAATCTGGAGCTGGGCTTTGGTGGTGCATGCCTTTAATCCCAGCACTTGGGAGGCAGAGGTAGGCAGATTTCCGAGTTCGAGGCCAGCCAGGTCTACAGGGGGAGTTCCAGGACAGCCAAGGCTATACAGAGAAACCCTGTCTCAAAAAAAAAAAATAGTAATAATAATAATAAATCTGTTTCAATCATATGTAAGACGACCTGACTCATATGAAACAATCTTCTAACTGAACCTACCAAAGTAGCTAATGCATATGAGTTACAATGTAAATGAAATCAAATCAAGAAAGTTATTTCACAATGTTAATTGAAGGCGTGCTGGCAAACCTGGTAATTGTTACACTGTTTATAATAATAGCAGTAAGAGTGTTATTACTAAAATTCTGACCAGGGTGTTTTTGTGATAGTCATTTTTGTTGTTGTTGTTGTTGTTGTTTGTTTTTTGAGACAGGGTTTCTCTGTGTAGCCCTGGCTGTCCTGGAACTCACTCTGTAGACCAGGCTGGCCTCGAACTTGAAATCTGCCTGCCTTTGCCTCCCAAAGGTGTGCACTCCCAAAGGTGTGCACCACCACGGCCCAGCTTGTGATAGTCTTAATATTTACAATTCTAAATCTTTTTTGTGGAGACTGGAAAGATGGCTCAGCATCAAGAGTGTGCTCAGTGCTCTTCAGAGGATGCAAGGTCCGTTCCCAGTGCCCAGTTCCCTCCCTCACAATTTTCTGTCACTCCCATTTCGGAGAATCCAAGGCCCACTCTTGGCTACTGAAAGCAGCCATACTCACATGATGCACACGTGTAAATCAAAATAAATCTGCTTTGAGACTGTTTTTTAGATAGTTTTTATGCTTTGAACTCAGATGAAGTGAATGGAACACATAAAAACATGGGTTTGTAAACCATGACAGTTCAGGTGTTAGTTTTTGAAAGAGGGTCTTCCAGGCTGTCCTGAAACTCCTGCATCAGTTTACTAGTGCCTGGAGCTTCCTGCATCAGTTTACCTAGTGCCACAATGCCCAGTGATGGCGCAGTTCACTGTGTAACCAATGAAATGTGTAACCAAGAAATAGTGTAGACCACATTGTTTTAAAGATGCATTAGATTTCAGAAGTCAGATACTCTGCAGATAGCTTATGTTATTATGTCTACTCACAGGCATGTCTAGGCCATAGTCAACCTTATAAAGACTACCCAACTAAGATTCTAGTTGGCAGCAACCAACTGTAGATAATCTAGAAAATAATTTATTTGAAGCAGGAGGAACATCTGGCATCAGAGGGGAACTGAAGAACCAGCCTTCTCAATCCTGAGCTCCAAATGGGTTTTAGTTTTAGCAAAGATTGCTCAAGGCCTTCTTTTATTCCTCCATTGGCCTTCATGAACTCTTCCATTAGCCCGTCGCTCTGAGAACTCATTGGATTATTAAAATAGGTGGCATTGAGTATAGGGGCCTATTGGGAGATATTAAGACTAAGAACAAAAGGAGACTGGTAGTTCATTCTAAAAAATGGGGAGAGTGTTGGACAAACAAGAGTGGCAGTTAACCAGCAGATTGTGAACTGACACAGATAGCCCACTGGGCATGCAGAGAGTGATAAGGGATTCCTTCCTGTGGACAGGCTTCCAAGGACTATTGTGTGGGATCCTGTTAAGTTCTTTGACTTGGAGTGCTATTTACTATGCCCAACTCTTCCTAGGTAACATAATTACTAATGTTTTTATACTAGCTGGTTGATAGAAGAGAGCTGTGGAAAGTGAAACACAGTGCAGGTTTTTGTTTGCAGTGAGTACAAGCCCTTCCCTAGGACAGGGTAAAGGGCAGATTGCTGTCTGCCCCTTCCAGTCCTAGAGGCACTGGACCTGTGCTGTGTCTTTAACTGAACAAGTTGGCTGGTTTGGCCAAGCCCCTACTCACCCCTACACCAGCCTTTCCATCTCGTTTGTTTGAACTGGGAGGAGTTTGGGTTCCACCTTCAGATGTTTGTAGCTTTCATTTGTTTTTAATTCTGAAAGGTGGAATCCAGTCATCTTGAGAACATACAAGGCATCTAGACCCCTCCCCTGGTGTGTTCTTGACAAAATCCAGAGTAGTGGGATTGTAGCTGAGAAGTTTATTTTTATAGGTGTGTTTCCAGTTGCAGTTTGCCCTACTAAGTACACTGTTGTCTTCAGTCTCTCCTGAATTGTCCTCATCCTTGCAAAGTCTCCCTGGCGGGTAAGCACACAGCTCCATACTGCATTCATACTAGTCCACTCTGCATTAATACTACAAGGTAAGGCCGAGTTTACCTTCTATCCAAATGAAGAGGTCTGCGTTGGCTTGTTTGATTTTGGTTTTTTTTGTGTTTGTTTCCATTCTGATTTGCTTATAATAAAATAGTTTTTCACCCCTAGAACCTGGCTAAGATGTTCAAATTTAGCAAGTGACCCATTTATTTTAAATAATTTAAGTAAAATAACAATATAAGGGCTGGTGAGATGGTACCGACTGCTCTTCGAAGGTCCTGAGTTCAATTCCCAGCAACCACATGGTGGCTCACAAGCACCTGTAATGAGATCTGATGCCCTCTTCTGGTACATCTGAAGACAGCTACAGTGTACTTGACCTGGAGCAAGCAGGGACTGAGCTAGCTGGGGTCTACTGGAGTGAGCAGAGGTCCTAAAAGTCAATTCCCAACAACCAGATGAAGGCTCACAACTATCTCTACAGCTACAGTGTGTACTCATTCATATACATGAAATAAATAAGTAAATCTCAAAAAATATATATATAAGCCAAAGTTAGTACTTTGGAATGCATATAGTGAACTGTTTGATTGCCATCTTTGTTTGGTAACTGTTCTCTGTGTGTGTGTGACCCAGTAAAAGTATTCCCCAAGGAACTACGTGGATGCCAGGGTTGGGAAAGATCAGTGGGTACTCGTTCAGTATCCCTATACAGTCCATCCTCTAACTGTGCCTATTAGTAGGCAATGGAAATTTGAGTCATTCAAAAGCTACACCATTCCTTTAAACCTTTAGACACAAGAACAACTAATTTGTCTGTTAGATTCACTGGTTTCTTGCCTGGAAAGACAGTTATACAGAATATAAATGCTTGCTAGACTCAGAGGCCTAATAGTAAGGTGGGAAACGGGGGAGGGGAATGCAGACTTGCTGTTCTTGAGGAACCAAGATTGGTTTCTTGCAGGACAGGTGGGTTGGGAAGAAATATTCATGTAAGGTCTGACCCATTGATTTATATATGCCTATCCAGGTTTTGTTCGCACTTCCTCAAGAGTGATACACGTACATAGACATTTCCTGGCCTTCTGTGCCCTACTAATTGATAATAGGAGCCACCAACTATGATCTGGAGAGAAAACAAAGAGGAACTACAAATGATACCATTCATTCATTCATTTTTATTTTTATTATTATTTTTTTTTTGAGACAGGATCTCATGCATCCCAAGTTAGTTTCAAACTCACTCCGTAGCCTAGGAAACATTGGACTTCTGATCTGCCTGCCTCCACCTTCCAAATACTGGAATAAACAAGTATGTGCCACTGTGTCTAATTTATACAGTGCTGGGTTGTGCATGCCAGGCAAGCAGTCTACCTGCTGAGCCACGACGTAGCACCAAGTGATAGCTTTGAGTTGGCTATTACACTATTTGTGGTGAAGATCAGTAGCAAAGAACTTGCATGATGGCATTAGAAGTACATCAGGCACTTAGGAAGAAGCAAGAGCTGTGTGCCTAAAGTACAACCTTCCCCTCCCCCTCAAGGGTGAGAGTGGAAATGTACTGCCTTAGGCACACAGAATACCGGCTGCTAACGAGAGTCTGAAAATAAGATCTGTACCTATAAGAGCAAGGGCTTTGGCGTCATCACCTTAGATTGTCTTGCAGTGACATTCTGGGCAGAGAGAAGGGGCGTAAGTAACCCAGTCACCTCTGAGAGGCAGGTGCCCAGCTAAGACCGTGAGTCATTTACTTCTGAAAGTCAAGTGTGAAATGATGTCACTGAGGGTGCCCCAAAGAGAGTTGTTAGTGCTCTCCAGTGAGACATTGCTGTGACACCCGAAAACGGCCATTGAGGCAGTACAGGACAGAAGCACCAGCGTGGTCTTTGAGAGGTTTATTGAATAAGAGCAGATATCAGCGGGACACTGAAACAGTTATACTGTGTGCTACAGCAAAAAGGCACTTTACTGTCGTTAGAACCACAACTTCATTTGGTAAGGCACTGCGACGCTGTCATGTGTTCAGTGAGGACATAGTTTTAAAGGCAGCAATGAGTAGCTCTAATGTAAGTGAGCACAGGCACCATACGGTTGAAGACTCACTTTGCTGTGGTCATGACTCACTTTGCTGTGGTCATGGTCTATAACTTACTCTCAATAGAGCTCTTACTAGCATTTTTTAAAAAAGTGACAGTATGAAAAAATCAGTTTCTCTTTTCAGTTTCCAGTCTCTTCCAAAGAAACCTGTATGTAAAGATGCTTTTTCTGTTATGTATTCCTTAGCGACAATGAACCATGCATAAAATATCAAAATTCGCTTGTAGAAAATAAACCATCCAAGGACGTCTCACAACAGGTTCACTCTGGAAACTTACAACATCAAGAGTTTGGGATACCCTAAACCTTCTGTCTCCAAGGTGGTTGCTTTTTAGCATCCTCAAGGAGAGCCTCAAGGAGCGCTTCAGGGAATCGGAACCGGTTCCTATGTTGTCTAGGGTAGGCAGGGCCCTAGCTTAGGAGAGTGGTGTCTGGGCAGTCTTTCAGTGTCAGCAGTATTTGCTAAAGTCAATTTTGTGTAGTACAGCGCTCAGCAGCTCCCAAAGCTCATGTGTATGGATCTTCACTAGGATGATGTTTGGATTTTATCTTGGCTGCAGAAATCAAGTTTCACCACCTCATTAGTATGTGGGTTAGCTTTGATTACAGCAATCAAATAGGTGCCTCTTTAATAACTATGGCCACAGCAAAGTGTGGGGAAAGTAGTCTACAATACACCCTGATAGTGTAGTCCCTGGGAGAAATTGTTTTGATCAAAGCATACCATGCTTTTGAAAAGTGCCATCAAACTGGAGTCACTATTCATAGAAGGCCATTAGAACTTCTTTCTCTATTGGACGATGTCATTTTCATGGCAGACGTAAGTTATATAGTTCTTTAAGATTTTACTTCACATCTCCATACATATTTTTCTTCCAGTTGCATCTTCAGCTCATACATTGGGCAGTTAGGGTATTTGGAGTCACGAAGTAAAAAGTCCTCATGTGAAACACATTTCCTTCAATGTGACAGTATGGTTGTTTTTTTGTTTTTGTTTTTTTTTGTTTTTGTTTTTGGTTTTTGGTGTTTTCTTTTTCTTTTGATAAGTGACATTGGGATTCCAGGCTGGCAGAAGTTAGCTGGAAAGTATGATTCTGTTCTAGGCAAGTCAGCTAGACACATAGTCACATTCTTAAGAAATCTGAGACATACCTGCTGAGATGAAGTAGAGTACAAGTGCTTTCATTCTGGAATGTACAACAATATTGTTTTCACCTAAGACTTAGTCTCCAGTGTGAGTTTCATAAACATAATGAAGTTGGTTTTAAATTATAGGCACAGCTTTTTACTTCATTGCAAAATACTCACTTTAAAAAGTCACTGAGAAGCAATTGGATACAGAGTAGCTAATCATAAAAATAGAAGAAAAAAAAATCATCAGAGAGCACTTGAGAAAGAAACCAGAGCCAGGAGTACCTAGTTGATCTTCTCCAGAGACCTGTAATAATCCGTCAACACTTTCCATGCTTTGGGGGCCATGAAGCCATCTGGGGGATCTTCGCCTTCCCGGGCGAGCTTCCTCATACGAGTTCCTGAGATGAAGTCAAACTCCTCGTGCCTGTAAGTATAGCAACAGAGCTCAGCAGAGTTAAGAAGCAGCTGTTTAAAGACCCCTGGGGCTGGATTGTTGATTTCCTGTAAACAGCCAAATGTTTTAAAATGGGCCGTTCTCTCAGCCATTAGCTCTGAATCTTGTGGAACAAAAGAGGGATAAGGGCAGGTGTCTATGCAGTAGTTCTTGTACACCTGCTCTTTTATATCTTGAGGCCAGAGATTAGCTTGTTGTGTGAACTTGGTATGGGGCAGGAATGTGCCATAAGTGCTCACTAAAAATTGTCTTCCCCATGACCTTTCACTTCAAATGCTAGGCACTCACAGTGTATACATAAGGCGTATGTATGGAAAGGAACAATTGTGTTACTATTTTGGAGTTTCATCTAGCATAGCCTAGCCTAGCTTAGTCTAAAGCTTGATGTAGCCAAAGATGACCTTGTAATTTTGATCAGCCTGCTTCTGGCTCCATTGTGTTGTGACTATAGGCATGTTCCACTATGCCCAGCTCAAGAACTTTCTGTAGGGTTCCTGGAGATCAAACCCAGTGCTGTGCACATGCTAGGCAAGTATTCTCCTTCTAAGCTATATCCATCAGACCAAAGAGAAATGTTTATGGACCAAAAACTACATGCAGAGGACTCTGCCAACAATGTCAGGGGACACATTATTTGCAAGAGCAGGTCAAACTCGAGTCTTTCTTATTGGAAGCACGTAGTCTAGAGACTTTTCCGGAGGGTTAAAGTTTTCCCTCATCAAGACAATTGTCACCGGGCATTGGTGGCGCACGCCTTTAATCCCAGCACATGGGAGGCAGAGACAGGTGGATTTCTGAGTTTGAGGCCAGCCTGGTCTACAGAGTGAGTACTAGGACAGCCAAGGCTACACAGAGAAACCCTGTCTCAAAAAACAAACAAAACAAAAAAACAACAAAAAAGATAATTGTCATGTCAATTTTTTTTTCTCCAGAAACCTACCTTGCTGGATCATAAAAGTCCATGGCCTTTTTAATTTTATTGTAGGCAGCCACTCGGAATGGAATGATTTCCACAGAGGTGAGGCCAGGGGCCATACTCAAGACCTTGCCCCCATGGGTAGGTTCATATAGGTCTTTCTTTGTCTCAGGATGGGGCATTCCTGCAGGATCCCTACCCACAATGTAGAAATTGGCCCCTGCAATCATCCGGCACCTGCAGTGCCACTGGACCTGGAAAATATCACATAGGGGACATGATGGTCATGGGCCAAGTCCACAGGTTCCGCTTTACACTGATTGAAAGGGGCAGGTCACTTAAAAGTAGTGAGGAAGTCCGGGAGTCCAAGCCTTGAGGACTGTTCAAGCTGGGTTGTATTGGATAAGACAGGAGGTTTAAAGTCATGAGCTATAGGAGTCTCTCTTAATAAAGCAAGCAATTAAGAATACTTACTGTTACAAAGGACTCTGAATTACAGATTCTAAGTCATCATCCGACTGCCAACAATGAGCTAATTACTGAGTTACCTTCTAAACAATTCCTGGGTTGTGGTGAGTCATATAGAATAATTGGAACTAATAAATTGTTGGCTTAGTGGTGTGAATGCGAAAGGTTGCCCTTAGTCTCAGACATTCAAACACTTGGTCCCAAGTTGGTGCTGCTGTGTAGTCTTGGTGACAGAAGTTTGTTTCTAGGGGTGAGCTTTTGAGTTTAAAAAGCTTCATCTACTTCCAGTTTGCTCTCTGTTTTGATTCCTGCTTGTGGTAAAGGATGCTAGCCCTCAAGCCTGCCACTTGATGACAGGCTTCCCTGCTATGATAGACTTACCACCCTGGAACCATAAGCCCACATAAACTCAGGTAATGTTGGCCATGGTGTTTTATCACATCAACAGAAAGGTGACACAGGCACTACTTGCCCTGTGACTCAGGTGAGCTGTGCTATCTACCTACCTCAATCACATGCCAACCTCCATGTTCTCCAAGCAGTGTGTTTATATTGGACTTGGTGCTTCTAGCATCTTTACAAATACAAACTCAAAAGCTGGGGCAGGCAAAGTAGAATCTTCTCATTAAGAATTGATCCCCAAAACGTATTTACTCTCCTCATAAGCTTTAGCTGGTGTTCTTAGTGTCTGGCCCAACTCGAAATTGCTTACCTCTGTGGGACCAGCATATAACATAGGAGAAGGGAAGATGGCAACGATAGTTGACTTGGGATCCAAGACCCCTTCCTCCAGTACAGCTGCATGCTGTTTCATCCTCCAGTCCAGAGGGACATCATCGTCCTTGGTCCAGCCCCCAAGAGGGTGTAGCAGGAGGACTGGGTGCTTGTAACCCCTCTCCAGGAGCCTGCGGCGGGTGTCCTGCATCAGCAGTGCATGACCATTGTGGACGGGATTGCGCAACTGGAATGCAAACACGGCATCTAGAAAGGAAGAGCCAAGCTTCAAAGTTAGCAATATTGCTTGTCTGTAAGAACTGATGGGAGGAAGATGAATTGGAATATTGTTCAGTTCCTTCATTCAGTCTCCTAGCTTTTGATGATGGGAGAATATGTCTTGGCTGTTAGCTCAGTTGCTTGGACAAGATGGGATGCAGAGGCAGGAAACCACACAGGAGAAAACATGACTCAGGAATTAAAACAGGTGCTGTCTACACTTGGCCTGAAACCCTGGACTCCAGCATTTACCTGCCTCCTTGAACCTTTATGAGAGCCCATGTATAGAGCACATCGAGATGTGCATGGAGACTACAGTCTACAGATGAAAACCAATCGCACCTTCTCCTTAAATCCTGAAAACAGTGGCACTCAGGATGGACTCATGAAGTCTATTTTTTTTTTCCTAGTTTTAAAATCTAATTAACATGTTTCCATTCAGGAAACTTAGGAAATATAAAAAAGCTCAAAATGGACAATGAAAATCCTTGCTTCCTATCATTACTTCTCTCTTAAAATGCACAGAATGGACTGTGAAGCGGCTTCCTTTCTTCTTCCACCCCACACCAAGAGGCAATCCCACGGGCAGTCTGGTGCTCCCAGAGTCCTTTGTGCTTCTACAGATAGAAGTAGGTAGATTTTTTTTTCAATTTTCTTGTTTTTCAACATATGTCTGAGCTATATATATATTGTTCTGCAAATGCTTTTGCACTTAACAAATACACTTTAGGAATTATTCTGCACCTGCATATTTTAAACTGCTGCATAGTGTTCCGGCATGTGAGTATAGCACCGCTGTGATCCAGACAAACCGACAGACCTCATCACTTGGAGAGATGGCTCCAAGATTAATGGTAATATTTCTTTCAAAAGACCCAAGTTTGATTCCTAGCACCCATGTGCCCAGCTCACAAAGTGTCCAGAACTCTGGCTCTGGGGAATCTGACCCCCCAGGCACCCACACATACAAGACACCCCTCATATCTAAAGTAAAAGTAAGATACTTCTTTTTTTTTTTTTTTAACATTATATATTTTTTTCTTTGGAAATCTCCATCACACTCATTTCCTATTTCTCCCCATGTCTACCCTCCTCATGACCTTTCCCCTCAAAAAATAAAGCACTAAAAAAAGCTAAGCACTGGGCAGTGGTGGCCCACACCTTTAATCCCAGTACTTGGGAGGCAGAGGCAGGTGGATTTCTGAGTTCGAGGCCAGCCTGGTCTACAGAGTGAGTTCCAGGACAGCCAAGGCTACACAGAGAAACACTGTCTCAAAAAAAAAAAAAAAAAGCTAGGTACATCCAGTTTTTATTACCTGCCTATTATTTGGAGCATGGTCAAACTCTCAGTGGCCTGCCCCTAAAGTAGAACTGAGCTGTTCCCCTCCACACCCTCCATCAACTGTAGAGCGCCACACCTCAGCATCCCTCTCATACTGAGTTCTCAGAGTTCTCTTCAGTGGCTTCCTGCTTAGACTACTACTTTTTGGGGGGATGGAAATGAGGATTGGGGTAGAGGTAGGGGTTGTCACAGAAGCCTTCCATGTCCCCTTTATCAACTGTGCATCTGCAGTCACCAATATCCCTCCAAAAGAGGGATATATACACACACACATATGTATATAAATTCAGCCAGGCATGGTGATACATGCCTGTAATCTCAACATTTGGGAGTAGAAGTTGGATCAAGAGTTCAAGGTTACCATTGGCTAGATAATGAATTCAATGTCAGCCCCTAAGTGTGGGGGGGGGGGGAGACAAAAAGTAAAAATCCAATTCTTGAAACACTTAAGTTTTTTGACTAGAGTGGAGTGCTCAGGAGTATTGACAAATGTGCTAGAACCTGACTACGTACCAGCGTTCATGTCTTTGCACTTCTGTTTGAGCTCCAGAGGCGTCAGGCGGTATTGGTCCAGCCCATCATCCCACCTTATTCTCTCTAGCACCTGTAGGTCTCCACCAACAAGCCAGTCCCCACTTTCCATCACCATCTAGAAGGGAAATCAGTAAAGTTAATAGGAACTATACTCATTTTTTATTTTATTTGGTGTGTGTGTGTGCACGCCTGCATAAATATTTGTGTATGCAAGTGCCCGTATGTGTGGAGGCACAGACTTGGGAAACTTCTTCAATATTCCTTCACATTATTTTTTTTGAGACAGGGTTTCTCACTGAACATGTAGCTTGCAAATTTGGCTAGACTGGCTGGCCATGAGCCCCAGGATCTGCCTGCTTTCCCCTCTCTGGCAGTGGGATCACTGCTTGCCTTTAACCCTACTGGCCACGGCACTTGGATATTTTACATGGGTTCTGAGGGGATTAAGCAAGGGTCCTCATGCTCGTGCAGCAAGCCCTATGCTGGCTGAGCCTTCTCCCCAGTCCTCCTGGGTTTCTTTTTGACCTGTCTTGAGTTACTGTTCTGCCACAAACTTTTAATTTCTTAACTTCCTGTGGTCTTCACAAGATTGTGAGGGAGGTAGCAGAGCAGGAGCACAGACAAGACCCTGGTGGAGTTCCAGTAGCAAATTCACACAACACAAAAGTTGAGGACTGTCTCTCAAAGTTTTTGTTTATATGGATTATGTCATCAGTTAACATATTCGAGATTAGAGCCCCTGCCCGCCTGCTGAGCTGCTCTTTAACACGGTCAAAGTTCTATGTCCGGGAGCCAGTCAATGCCACACCTAACTGGGTGAAAGTTGGGCTGTCCTTGGGCACCTTGGTTTTCATGTGGATTTATCTCGTCCAACAGCACAATGAAGACGTTTTGGAGTATAAAAGAGGAGATGGATTGGAATAAACTTTGGAAATAATGCAGTCTACTTCCATGTGATGGTCATAGACATTCTAGATTCACCCAGAGTTATGGATATAGGAGAAAAGTTACATGTGAATATGTATCAATCAAGTCAACACATACATTTTGTACTTTTAAATAAAAATACTTCTGCTGTTCATAAAAAAATAGTAATGAATCTGTTTCTTGTTAAAACTAAATACCCTTCTCCACTCCCCGCAGACAGGAAGGATGGCAGTACTTTTACGGCTTTCTACTCTGTGTAAGTATGACTTAACAGAAGACAGATTTTCATAGCTACTGCATTTAATCTGAGCCAGTGAGTTAGTTTTTGTTTGGTTTTGTTTTGGTTTTGGTTTTTTTTTGAGACAGTGTTTCTCTGTGTAGCCCTGGCTGCCCGGGAACTCACTCTGTAGAGCAGGCTGGCCTCGAACTCAGAAATCTGCCTGCCTCTGCCTCCCAAGTGCTGAGATTAAAGGCGTGTGCCACCACTGCCCAGCTTGCTGGTGAGTTTCGACTGATGTATAAAAAGAAAATTCAACTGCAGGTGCATAGCTAGAAGGAGGGAGAGGATGTGAAGAGCTTTCTGATGTGATTGTGGGTTATCTTTGGTACTACAGCATATACTGGCTCCTTCCCCCTCTTTTTTGATAGGATCTTACTGTGAAGCCCAGGCTTGTCCCCAACTTAGGATCCTCTTGTTTGAGCTTTCTGAGGGATAGCATCATAGGCATTTACTACCATGGTAAGCTTTTAAGCACATTTCCTTTTTCCAAGTACATGCACTTTTGTGTATCATATGTGTGTGTGCGTGTAAAGTTCAGAGGTCAGCATCTGGTATCTTCCTTGGTTGCTATTACTATTTTGTAAACTACAAATTACCCACTTGCATGTGTGTGGTGGTGGTGGTGGTGGTGGTGGTGGAGGTGGTGGTGGTGGTGGTGGTGGTGGTGGTGGTGTGTGTGTGTATGTGCGCGTGCGCCTTAGAGGACAACTTGTAGGTACCTGGTCTCTCCAACCATGTGGATTCCAGAGATTGAATTCAGGTTGTTAGGCTTTGATGCAAGTGACTGCATATACCCACAAAGCAATCTTGCCATTTCTACTTTATTTTTGAGACAGGCTTTTCATTTAACTTGGAGCTTGCCAATTCAGATAGACTGGCTGGCCAGCAAGACCCAGAGATGATTCTCTACTTCCTTCATGCTAGATTTACGGCCAAGTGTTGGCTGGCTCTAGGATATGGGTACTAAAGATGGATCAAATAGTAGTCACTTTACCAACTGAGCCATCTCTCTGGCCTCTGTAGTGAGAATTTCGGTTTCTTTAACAGCTCAGTTATGTTATCTGAGTATGTTTTTGTCTTAGTCTTAGGTATGGGATGTCGGGCTGCTCCAGTTTGTCCACCGCCATTAACTATGACCATCTTGTATACGGGGAGGGCTGTGATTTTTTTTTTTTCCCAGCTGCAGATAGTTTAGTTCTGGGGACTCTGAGAGGAAATAAATGCCAGAGCCTGAGGGGTGTGAGATGCTCTACAAGAGAAAAAAGCCGTTGCTGCTCCTCCCTGCTGTTCCTGGTTGCTGTTGCAATTTGACATAAAATTGGATATCCTGATGATGAAGACTGGATTTGCCCCCAAATAACCCCATGCAACAGGAAGTAGCCTAAAGAGGTCTGTCTTTCTCTCCTGCCTAGTGTTGGGGCCCTTGAAGGAAACAGGGTAGGGTAAGGGTTGGAAGGATGGGAAATATAAGAACACAATAAAAAAATAAAAATAAATACACCAACAAGCTGCCTATGCTGGTTTCTTAAAGGTAAATGAACTGCAGAATCTGGAACTTTGCACATTTCATACTCTGTTCTAAGACTCCATTGTTTCTTGAATGAATGTTTTACCCTAATTTTTTTTTTTTTTTTTTGTATCATAACATGCTAGTGACTAGCAACTGTTGGGTCATTGAGCTTGTCAGTCTTCAAAGGTTGACATTCTGTTTTTGGATTTGAAATGTCTATACACATTGTGAGCATCACTGCTAGTCTTAGAAGAAACTCTGGTTAGATTGAGCTTGCTGCCATGCTCACAGTCATGGTTTTTGTTTGAAACCGTAAGGGTAATCATTGGCAGCTAACATTCTTCCTTGTTTTTCTTAGAGTGACTGAGAGAAAAAAAAAACAAAGGGGAAAAATCCACTTGTTAAATATTATTTATAAAGCCACATTCATGACATCAGGGTTTCGATGGTGTTTCAAAGTGTGTGTGTGTGTGTGTGTGTGTGTGTGTGTGTGTGTGGTGTGTTGAGGGCCAGGGGGAGGCATAGCTGTTTTTCTCTTCCTTACACCAGTTTTGGTGTTTGTAGTAGAAGTGGGTTTTTTTGCACTTCTCTGTTTAAGTAAGTTATGGGAAAAAGTCAAGAATATGGACACAAGGGTCGTTTTTCTTTTACAGCATCATAAAGAAGTCCTCAGGTGAAGCTGGTGGTTTCTTAGTACAATTGTGAAAATTGGGCTTGGCACCAGCAGTTCGCCCTTTATTGCTTTGTACCAGCCATGCCAATGGCAACACTGGAAAATTGCCCAGCACTGTTCCCTAGCACTGCACTTGGGAGTTTTCTGCTAAGTCCTGAGTACTGCTAGAGTTCCACGGACCATGCTTTGAGAACCTGCTGGCATTTCCCAATACCATCCAATATATTTTAGATTGTTGTCAATGCAACTCCAAAATAGAAACCTTCAGGATAAATTTTGTTCTGTTTTCCTACCGGTAGTTATTGTTTAGCACAGCTTCCATGGATGCAGCCTCCTTCATTTATATCCAATTTGGAAATTAAAGAGAACCCAAGTGAGCAACAAAGTGGAACAAAATCCATGTATACAGTGCAAGACAGATGATTAGCTAAAACCCTATTTTCTCAAAGGTCTCTGACAAGGATATCAGAGGATGGGGGAAAAGACAGCCTGTTGAACAAATATGAGGAAACTAGACACATACAAAAAGTAGAAATGGACATGTATCCCATGTACAAAAATTAAAATGGATTAAAATTAGAAAACAAGCAAATAAAGAGAACAAAGCTTCATAACATTGGGGTTGGCAGTTTCTTCTTGAATATAGCACCCAAAGCACAGACTACAAAATCAAAAGTCGAAAGCTGGGACTACCATGAACTAAAAGTTAGGGCAAAAGTCTCTCTACAGGATGACTGCTCCAAATCCTATTACATCATGAGGGGCCATTGCTACAATCTGGATGTAGTGGTACATGCCTATAACACCAGCACTCAGGGGTCCAAGGCCGCAGAGATTGGAGTTGGAGTACAGTCTGGGCTACAAAGTGATATATCTCAAAAGAACAGAAAACTCCTCCAGACCAATAAGTAAAATAACGTAGAATTAAAATGGCACAGCTAGTGAGATAGCTCTGTGTGTAGATGTGCTTGCTAACTCAAGTATGATGACCTAAGTTCAATACCTGGCACCTACCTTATAGAATCAGCTCCAACAAGTTTTTCTCTGATGTCCATATACTCACACATGCCTCAAAACCTCACACAAACATCATTTAAAAAGCAACTTAGGCCGGGCGGTGGTGGCGCATGCCTTTACTCCCAGCGCTTGGGAGGCAGAGGCAGGTGGATTTCTGAGTTCGAGGCCAGCCTGGTCTACAAAGTGAATACCAGGACAGCCAGGACAACACAGAGAAACCCTGTCTCAAAAAAACAAAAAGAAAAAGAAAAAAAAAACCCAAAACCAAACCAAACCAAACAAACCGAAACCAACTTAGAACAATCTTTTGATCCAGCAGCCCTACAGCCTGAAGAGAGATTTGCACACCCAGTGTTCGTAGCAATCCGAATGTCTACCAGAAATACAATACACATAGACACATACAACATGGAGCACCATTCAGCCTTTAGTGTGAAAGAAATCGTGTTCAACACTTCCACACAGGTAATCCGGAGAAAGTAAAAGAGTCACAAAAAGACAATCAAAACACAACCCTGAGGACAGAAAGTGAAGTAAGTCACAAAAAGACAAACTGTATTTTCATCCAGACAAGGACAAAGTGACACCAAAGCTACCAGTACAGTAGTAGTCACCAAGAAAGCTGACTCATGAGGCACCTAGTAGAGGGAAGGTAGCAATGTGTTTGTTCTGGCTCAGCTTTCCCATAGGCAGATACTGGGTTTACATCCCACAGGGATTCAGAGAATGGAAGGTTAGGCTAGCGTGATTTTTGTCACATCTCCAGTCAATCTGACGGTCACAAGTGAAGTAGGAAAGCGTGTGCTCCATCTAGAATCTAGTGCAACCAAAGCCTACAATGAGGTATCCTGTGTGGTACCAGCAGACTTCACAACAACAACAAAAGGACATGGTGCTGAGTTTGAGAACCCTTGGAGGTAATTGTGCAATGGGTTTGTCTCTGTTTTCATGGCCTCCTTTCTAAACTCTGCTCTAGGGCAAACATTGTACACTTATTTTTTCAAATATTATACCTGGCTTTGTCCTCACTGCCTAAAGAAAACTTTGAAAAAGTAGATCCAGATCCCAGGGAGTCCCGTTAACACCCTGGACTCTGGACTCTAAGGGTCAACCCTGCACTGGACTGCTGTCTTGGTGAAGCCAGCACTGAAGTGACTTTGATCACCATCCAGTGTAAAGCAGGTCTGCGAAGAGTGCTGCTAAAACTGTCTCCTGTCGTTTCTGGAGTGGGGGGAACAACTCTCAAGGTAGCTGTGCATAAGGTGCTCTGATCTTCCCTAGAACTGTGTCCAGCCCCCAGGCAGGACGGTCCGGAACGTTATTATAGCTTCCGATTTCCCACTCCTTTCTAAACCATCTGGTTAAGGCTTAACGTGTTGGGATAATCTTCTTGTGCACCGTGTGAGGGTTGTCCTTGTATTATTTCAGATGTTGATTTCTGAACCAGCAGAACTGAGTACTGTCAGGACTTTGGTTCTGTTATTTTCACGAAGCATCACCTGCCTTCTCTATCACTTCTGATTAGTTTCCTAAAGAGCTGATGGTCTATAGCAGGGCAGGAGAGGAACAGAGGAACACCTGGGCAGAAATAGGGAATCTGGCAAAGAATCAGGCATGGGAGGATCTCTAAGTCAGCCATGGAGGAAGGAACAGGAGGAAGGACTGAAGGAGGGGTAACAGCCCCACGTTGCAGAACATGGATTAAAATAAATGGGTTAACTAAGTTCTATTTGCTAATTGAGAAGAAGCCTAAGCTACAAGGCCTAAGTATTCATAGGTAAATATAAGTCTCTGCGTCATTATTGGAAGCTGGTGGGTTGAGACACTTGGCGATATTAATGGGACCTGAAGATCTTGCAAGTTTAAAGATCTTTGCTTTCAGGTAGGGCCGCTTTGCAGAAAGGAAGTGGAAAAGTCTAGGTGCACACAGCTATTATTGTACCAAAGTCAGGATCCAAATCTGCAACTTGAGAACACCAAGCTTTCTTTCCCACCATATCCACTGGCTGTCATCAGTGGTCTCCAGGCTGATATTTTAGCATCATCCTCAGTATTGCCTACTATAGATATTAGGCCATTGAGTCCTACCTAGGAGTTGAGATAGTCCTGACTTCAGAAAGGATGATGCTGTGGGATTGGTAGGAACTAGCATGGTGTAATGACCAGCTCTGGAATGTCTAGAGGAGAAATGTGTGGGTGCTAAGTTCTACAGGCACCCACAGGTAAATCTTTGTGAAAGGGATCCCAAAGAAAGGCTGAACAGTTTACTCTGGCCAAAGAATAGACAGTGGATAAGGACATATAAACAAGAAACAATAGATGTAAAATCTGGCCCAAACTGGAACAGGAGTGAATTAATATATTTGAGTAATATTTGGAAGAGCTTCCAGAACTTGATAATTGAATAGGAAAGGGAAAGAGAAAAAGTCACAATGGCATGTGGGTTTTGTTGTTGGGTTGAGTGCATGCTTCCAGGTAGGGGACATGAGCTTGGGGACATGAGGAAGAATGAGCCTAGGGAGAGGTTGACATACTGAATCTGAAGCACTTCCAAGACATATCTAAATAAAGCTCTCAATTGTTTTGTAACCAAGGCTTTGTCAACACTCATAGCGTGTGCAAATCATGGTCAGCTTCAAACTTCTAAGGATCAACCTGACCCCAAGCCAGTCAAGGCAGAATCTGGGAGACCTGGTCTGGGTTATTTGAGATAGGGTCTTGTGATGTGGCCCATGATGCTACCTCTCTGGTGCTGGAATCAAAGGTGTGAGCCAGTATGACTGGCACAATCTGCATAAGTCTTAAGTGATCCCACTGATGGTGCTGTCCATCTGGTCTTCATCTGGACACAAGGGCTATAGAAACCTCTGTTCCTGCCTTTCCTTGGGAAGACATACTTTGTTCTCCTGATTTCTACATCTTTAAAATGAGAGCGATCATTTTTATTTACTTATCTAGGGAACTGTGAGAAAAATTGTTGGTTGGTAAAACAGAGCACCATGGGTAAGATCATGGGTTTCCTCTAAGTATTACTTCCACACATTCTAGCTCTTCCTCACAGTGACCCTGAGATTATGCCATTTGGTTCCATACTTTGTGACTCTGAAGAGACATGTGGTGGTTTAACTAGGAATGGCCCCTATAAAAATTTATATATTTGAATGTTTGGTCATTAAGGAGTTGTGCTACTCGACAGGGATTATGAGGTGTGGCATTGTTGAAGGAAGTATGTCATTGGGGTGGGCTTTGGAGTTTCAGAAGTTCAAGCCAGGCCCAATGTCTCTCTCCTTGCTACCTGCAGATCTGGATGTAGAACTCTCAACTTCTCCAGCACCATGTCTGCCTTCACGTTGCCATTCTCACCACTATGACTACAGTGGTCTAAACCTCTGAAACTGTAAGCCAGCCCCCATGAAATGCTTTTCTTTATAAGAACTGCCATGGTCATGCAGTTCTTCACAGCAATAGAACACTAAGACAGCTCAGGAGTGCCCATAGTTATGGAGTTGTGGAACAGAGGCGGGCCATTTCTTTGCTAACTGACAATTCTCTGCAAACATTCACAATGCCATATGAAAGCCAAGTGCCTTTTGTGAATAAAACCAGTAAGAGATTTTGTGTTCTAAAAAAAAAAAAAAAAAAACTATGTTAAAGTATTAGTATGAGTTTCAGTATGTTAAATAAGAATTCTTCTACCCAGTAAAACTCATGTGTTGTTTCCTTGCCGAATATGCCTTTAGAAAACCCTAATGTAATGGATATGGGGTGAATGCTTTCTCTCTGGTTATCTATGAACTGCTTTTTACCATTAGCTCCTCTAATGACCAATAATGTAGAGTCACTGACAATACTGTCGAAGACATAGGGCACACCACCAATCTCCTTGACTTCTAAGAAACTGACTGTAACTGCTGATATATATTGCAAGACAAGATGAAAAAAAAAAGTCACCCAAGTTCCCCCTAGGCATTATCTGAGGTTAGTTTTATGTCTTTGGTGTAGGTCATGTGGGTTAAACCTAAAGAGGAGAAATGTTTGAGCAGAGATAATGATGGGCCGTTATTCTTCAGGCCACTGAAGGACGATAAGGTCCCAAACCTCTGTGATTACAATCATAAAAGAAATGGTCAGAAATGTAATTGAAGGCCAGAATGTAATATTCCTGGAGCAGCTATCTCAAAGACCTTCTGCCAGTCTCGGAGGGAAAACTTCTCAAATGACTTTGACCTGCCTGGACATGAAGAGATGTTTATCTTAAGGCTGATGGTTGTGTCCAGTAAGTGGAAGAGCTGCTTCCTTTGCTCCCTGAGCTTTTCTGTTCAGAATAAGAAGGCTCCAGGGGCCACTAACAGGGCCTTGAGAATGTCTTTCCTATCTTGTAACATTTTACAACTGAGAAATAAATGTAATTTTCTTCAAGGTCATAGGGCTGGCAATGCTGTTCAATATATTTTGGCCTCATCGTTTTGCCAAAAGACAAATGAAGGTCAGTGTGCTTTGACTATCACCAGGTCCTCGAGAGCCCTCCGAGGCTTGACTGCTCATGGTGTTACCCATGAGCTTGGACGCTAACCAAGCTGGGGAAATGAAGAAGTCAAATTAAATTAGTGGTAGCTCTCTCCACTTCTACCCTGATGCCTGTGTCTCTGACGAAGAGTGGATCTGCATTCAGTTTCACAGGATTGTATGGGAAGTGACTTATATCCAGTGGCCCCTTGATAGCTCCTCACCACCAATGCGTTACCAGCTGCCATCAGAAGTTGCTGAGGAATGTGATGTGGCTTCAGGGAGGAGCAGTCACCCTCGTCAGATGAGCAGCCACTGATGGAAATGCAGCATCTTCTTGGAACTTAGCCACTATGTGTACTGGTCTATGTTTATAGAAAGATGTCATTGACTCCCATTCGCTGGCCACAGAACACGAACTCTGAGTTCTTTTCAGGGGTTGCTTGGGTTCATTACATGTGGTCCTTGTGCACTTTTTAGGGGCTGGGGGTGGGGCTTGTGCTGTTTTTAGACATAGTCTTCTGTAACCAAACCTAGCCTTAAACTAGCAAACCAGCTACTTAACTGATGATCTCTGATCTTGCCTCTCAATCGGTAGTGTTGGGATGTATGGGTTTTACCATCATACCTGGCTTCAGAAAACAAATAAACAAAAAAACCAACAATATTTCTTTACTCAGCCATGAATTTGGGGAGATGGCCTAGGCAATATAGGTCTTGTTATATAAACGTGACATGAGGCAGGACCTGAGTTTGGATCCCCAGAATGCATGTAGAAATCTGGGTGCACAGATATATGGTTGTCCTCCTGGCCCTGGGAGGCAGAGATGATCTGGTCCTGGAGTTTGCTGGCCGGCTAGATTAACCAAACTGGTGAGCTCCAGGTTCAGTAAGAGACACTGACTCCAAAAGTCTAGTAGGGAGCAATTGAGGACAATACCCTATGTTGTTCTCTGGCGTGCATTCGTATATGTATATACACTTTCATGCACATGAGCATACACATGAACATATATCACATATGTGCACACAACAAAAATAAAAACAAAGAGAACTTCTACTGTGGTTCAGTTAGTAAAATGTTTGCCTCATAAGTATGAGGGTCTGAGTTCTGACCCCTAGAATGCAGGTAAAAGCCATGCACGTAGACTCAGTGATGGCGAAGTGAGGCAGGAAGAAAGTAGAAAGCTCCCTGGTGAGTTAGTCTAGCCTATCTGGCCAAGCTCCAGGCCTTTAAGAGACCCTGTCTCAATCAGAAGGTTGAAGGCATGAACCTAAAATAGTGATACCCAAGGTTGTCCTCAGACCTCTGACATGCGCAATTACACACCTATACACACAGGTATACCTCCGCAAAACCTACACACACAAAAGTTTTTTTTTCCTTAAAGTCCTTGCAAAGGTTTTATACTTACTTTGATATGAGGGTGTTTTGCAGTGGCTGTTCCCCACACACGAGAACAACGCTCCTCTTTTCTATGCTCGTAGAATTCAGGGTCTTGTAACAAAGCAACCCTCCGACCTTCGTACATCAAGGCAAATTTGCTGCACCCTTCGAGCCGTGCCTTGTCATCCGCAGAAACGGGCAGTACGATGGGAATACTCATGTTGATGACTCCATCTGTAGAAAGACCCCCGTGAGGCGTGAGTGCCATATTCCAGAGGAGGCATTCTTCAGGGATGGCTACTATGTGTACATCCTTCTTCCGAAGCCTCGTCTGGGCATCGAGATCCAAGGCCAGCGTAGGCAAGCTACTGTTCTGGCTTCTTTAAGACAGAGAGGAGTTCCTTGACCAATTCCTGACTAAACTGCCTTAGTAAGTGACCTAGCTTTGAGGACAAGATGGAGATACCTAGTCTGGATTGACTTTTAAAACCTTGGTGCTAACCTCACTGCACTATGAAGAGTGAAGCCTTTTGTTGTTTTTAAGATTATTTATTTATTTCCAGCTGCAGGCTGTGCTGAGTGAACACCCACAGGAATGTGGAACTCTT
Source organism: Mastomys coucha (assembly GCF_008632895.1). NCBI lineage: Eukaryota > Metazoa > Chordata > Mammalia > Rodentia > Muridae > Mastomys > Mastomys coucha. The sequence continues at coordinate 164,009,704 of NW_022196904.1, read as the reverse complement.
CCTCTTTTCATGATAAAAGACTCACCTGTGGTTTCACATAGACAGGACTACTGCTATGTCATAATACCAACTGCCCCTGTATGCCCGGGACTGCAAAGCTGCGTGGGCATGGACATGCTTAATGTGCTTCCCTACCTTCTTCCTCTGCTCTTGGCTTTTTGTATGTATGCATGTATGTATGTATGTATATTTGTTTGTGGTATTAGTGGGGATTGAACTCAGGGCTTCATGCATAGGAGGCAAGTGTTCTACCTTAATTACAGTCCCAGTGTTTTCTCTATATTGTTTTAAAAGACTTATTTTTTTTAAGATTTATTTTTATTATTATATGGAAGTACACTGTACCTGTCTTCAGACACACCAGAAGTAGGCATCAGATCTCATTATGGATGGTTGTGAGCCACCATGTGGTTTGCTGGGATTTGAACTCAGGGCCTTCAGAAGAGCAGTCGGTGCTCTTAAGCGCTGAGCCATCTCTCCAGCTCTAAAAGACTTATTTCTAAATTATATGTATCTGTGGGTGGTATGGGCAGGTGAGTGTGAGTGTTCATGGTAGCTGGAGGCATTCTTTGAGTTCCCCTGGAGCTAGAGTTACAGATGGTTGTGAGCTGCCCGACATGGGCGCTGGCACTCCAACTCCCATCCTCTGTAAGAGCAGAACATGCTCTTAACCACCGAATCTTGTCCATAGCCTCTCCTCTACTTACAAAACAAACAGAACTTTTTAAGTTTTATGTGCATGGGTATTTTGCCTGCATACCATGTATGTTCAATGCTCAAAGAGTCAGCTTCCCTGGAACTGGAGTTATAGATGGTTGTGAGCTGCCATGTGGTTGCTATGAACCAAGACCCAGGCCTTTGCAAGAGCTACAAAGCACCTAACCACTGAGCCATCTCTCCAGGCCCTCTACTTTGTGTTTGTACATCTGCTACAGTTGAGCTATGCTGAGCATCCTCTGTGGCTTCAACGTTTCTTGAGCCTTTGGCCTTTCCCTTAATGTGTTTCAGCTCTGTTGAGAGCCGCCTGGATTGGTTCATTATGCTTTATCTCGCTTTTGGAAGAGTATTGTTGTTTTAACCATAGGAAACCCAACAGATAATTTCCTGTCTAATTGAATCATTTTTCTTTTGCTTTAAACAATTGTCAGGTCTTTTCCCTTTAGCATTGTAGATCTGCTTATTAGTTGTATAGACATTTTCTTTCCCAAAAAAATAAAATGAACCTTTATCACATAATTTGGCTTTTTAAAGGAACAAAATGATAAAAATGATCTCTAAGACAAATGATATCTTTGGAATTTTACCTCATTCTGGTACAATGTAGAAATTTATAGTCCCAGTAAGTGCATATTTTTAGTTCTGTAAACCATCAATTACGATAGCTTGTAATTAAGCCCATGCATAATCAGACTTGCAAACAAACAAGGAATGATCGTACACAGTCCAACCAGATACATTTACTTTAAATTAAATCTAAAGTGGATTTCTTCACTGACTATAAAAGTTTTGTAAGTGTGACAGAATATTTTAATTTCAAATTTCTGAAACTAAGAGGGGACCAGAACTCATTAGACGATCATAAATTCAAAAGAACTCAGGAGCAAGTGTGCAGTGGTAACTTAGAAACATGTTTGCTGATGTCAGCCAAACCCAACACTACCAATGTAACAGTTTCATCTGACCCAGAAATTTCCTGTTGTTTGTACTTGACAAATAAACGGTACAATGTGGTACGATTTTACTGTAACTGGTTGGACTATGAACTGAGCAATTCCATCTGGTTAATTTGGATTTTTAAAAATTATATCCTTAATAATTTTTTAAAAAAAATTAATGTGCCATCTCTAATTACAATAATTTAACTACTTGGAAAGTGAAGTACATACCACGGGGGACCACGCCTAGAGAAATACAAACACAAGAGACATGTTTTCAGCTCTCCACCATGAGAATCTTGAACTAACAATGTCAAGGAACAAATTCCTATTATGACACTTCACACAGGCAACATGCACATATGTTCAGTTCCTCCTGATACTATTTTTAAAAACAGGCACATGACACCAAATATATGCTAATACTATTTTTTTTGTGCAATATTATTCAGTGCACTCTAAAAACATTGTTCAACGAATTATCTGTTTGAAATAAATATAGCACACGTTAGTCACACTTTTAATTTCAGCAATCCTGCTAAATGGTTTCCAAACCAGGCTTTGGGGGAACGTGTAGACAGAAACAACTGTAGAATGTCGAAGCTCGAGGTTTAGGGGACCTGACGGCATGCCCAGGAAAATAAACCCGAGTGTTGGGATCATCAGAACCTGTATTTGAGTGCAAGCTTCAGGTGAGATTTCCGCCCTTTGTAACACTTCTTACCTTATAAAGACTAAAGCAGCTTCATTCTCCTACCTCAAAGTCTAGTGGTGGGTACTTAGCAAGCATGGATGGTACATGTGGGGACCATCATCCCTGCCGTGGCAGGCTAGCTGATGAAGACGTTAAATAATGGAGTTCTCTTTATCCCAACACCCAATAGCACATGAGACATTTATGCTAGGAAGGCCTGTGACAACCCTGAAACTATATTTCTAGTGAGAGAGAAAGTAAGAGAAGACCTTGATGTGAAAATAGAAACCCATAAATACCACAAGCATGGTCGCTTTGCAGGAACTTCCCTTTTGTACTATTATATTTTCTTTTCGTTTTGTACTAAATAGACTGAATTGTATTTTTCGACTAAGGGTAAAATGGGAACCTTTTAGAAAATTAAAACTAACAAAATACTTCATAGGGGGCAGAGTGAGATTGGCATCTGTTGCTTGCAGAGTGAAGTAACCAAGAGATTCACAGTTTGGAGGTAGAAAGATGTAGCCATATGGCTGTGTGTGTGTCTGTGTGTCTGTGTGTCTGTGTCCATGTGTCCATGTGCCTGCGTGGCTGTATGGCTGCATGGCTGTGTGGCTGTGATTGTGAGGCTGCGTGGCTGTGCTTGTGTGGCTGTGTGATTGTGTGACTGTGTGGCTATGGCTGTGTGGCTGCATGGCTGTGTAGCCATGTGGCTGTGTGGCTGTGTGACCATGCAGCTATGTGGCTGAGGCTGTGTGGCTGTGGTTGTGTGTCTGTGTCTGTATGTCTGTGTGTCTGTGTCTGTGTGTCTGTATGGTTGTGGCTGTGTAGCTGTGGCTACACAAATATTTCAGTGTTGATGGTGACTCGAACCTTCATGAACTGTCAAAGATGAAGTAATATCTATATGAATTATACCTTGCTATGCCTTCTGATATATATGTATATAGATTTATATATATAGCCTGATATATGTGTCATTTTCTGGAGCTTAGGTGTTTCTCAGTTTAAAAGCCATCGCACCAGGCATGGGCTTCAAGGAGACTATGGCATGGCACAAGTAGGCTCCCCCAGATACCACAGCCTGGGGAATACAGAGTGCATGGCATGTGGCAAGATGACACTTCGGCCATCGGGTGTGTGCAGAGAAGCTGTCCTGTCTGGTCTACAAGCTTACTCTTTTTTCAGGATTTCTCTGTCCACAGCAGCGAGGGGAAGCCTGCTCTGTGTGTGCTCAGTCGGGAGCTATAAGGTAATTACTAGCTAATTACCTTCTCTGGGCTGACAAGCCGATACGACTTCAGATAAGCCATTTCAGGTCTCCGAGACTTTTTAACCATCTGTAGCAGGGACTCATTTCTGTTAATAGCTAACATGTATGGAATTTTACTATTGCATGGGGCATTTTTCTGAAACTTTCAATATTCCAGGGAGGTGGGTCCCGTCATTATCATCACCACCAAGCAGATCAGAGATCTAACGTCAGTGAGTTGACTTATTAGGTGGGTTTATAGCTGATCTCTGGCAGAGGCATCCAGAACAATTGGGCTGCACAGCTCACACTATTATATTCTACCTCAAGCTAGGCTAAAACTAAACGAAAACACAGAGAGTCTCGTATCCATGATATCTTCGTTCCGTGCAAAGAATTGAACCCATGACCCCCGCAATCCTAGGCAAGTGTACCATCACGGAGCTGTGTCCCTGGCTCTGTTTCCCCTTTTTATTCTGTGGTAGGGTCTCACTAACTTGTCGAGGCTGTCTTTGAACGTGTGATCCTTCTCCTTCGTCCCCCAAATTGGCTTTAATTATAGACCTGTGCCCTCTATTTTTTATTTTAATTTAAAAATTTTTTCTACCTTATGTATATAAGTGTTTTGCCTGCAGGTATGTGCACTACATGTGTGCAGTACCCATGAAGGCCAGAATATGATGTCAGAGTCTCTGTAGATGGTTTTGGGCTGCCATGTGGGTGCTGAGAAATGGGTCCTCTGGAAGTCAGTGGTCTGTCTTAACCACTGAGCCCACGGTGCTGTCTGTTTCTATCAGTTAAATGAGTCTCGTAGAAAGTCCCAGAAATGACCTGCATGGGGTTATGGAAACTGTCCAAACATCCAGCCTGGAACATAGTCTTTCACATAACTGTGCTGGAGCCTCAGCATAGAGCAATCCGTGTAGATTATGAAAATATTGATGTATGAAGCATGAGCAACCTCCTAGGGAGTCCTCGTCTGAGGCCGACACGAAGGGAGTGAACACTTTCCTATTCATGGACACCGGCGCTGAGAACTTTGGTGTCTGAATGACTGTTGGATGCAGAGAACCACACAGCGAGTAGCACGTAGTTTTGGCCTAGATGTGGGGACCCAGGAAACACCCCAGGAATTCCTACAAACTCTTGGGTTTAGGTTTTTGGAAAGAACTGAGATTGAACAGGCAGAGAGGGCTTGGAGCGTGGGGACTCTGGTAGTAAGGGGAAAGTGATCAGGTTAGAGGCCTTAAGGGAAACAGAAATGAAAGGAAATGGAAATATGAGAGAGAGTGAACAGTTGCTGCCCAAATCGTCCAGAAGGGTCATCTCTGTCTTCATCTTTTGGAGTCACAGACTCTCTTATGGATCTAACACAAGCCACCCCCTCAACCCAGGAACACTTCCTTTCATTCCTTCCTCCAAACAGAAGACATAAGATGCTTTCTTTCTTCCCTACAGTCCAGGATCTCGGGCTAAGGGCCCTTTACTTCATTGACCCCAACAGCTCTACCTGCCTTTCAGGCATTTTTCTTTCTGGAGCAATTCTTGGACAAGACACTCTTTGGAATGATTCCTCTTCTCTCACTGTGTTTCCCTGTGGTCACAGCTCCAGCCTAGATGCTTATAGTTAACCTCTCTGGTATGGCTGGCTGCTGAGCCCAATATGTCTGATGCAGCTGAGTTTAGCATGTGTGAAAAACAAGACATCAAGATAAATGTAGTATTTCCTTGTTTGGGTATTCTGACCTTCTATAGCTCACTGGAAAGGAGACCTGGAGAGCAGCCTGGTGTAGAAGGAGTACCAGACAGGAGTTTTGACTGTGGTCATGGGGCATTACTTATAAACGTTAAAACGTGAGTGAGTCGCTGGGCAGTGGTGGCACACGCCTTTAATCCCAGCACTTGGGAGGCAGAGACAGGCGGATTTCTGAGTTCGAGGCCAGCCTGGTCTACAGAGTGAGTTCCAGGACAGCCAGGGCTATACGGAAAAACCCTGTCTTGAAAAACAAACAAACAAACAAAAAAGTGAGTGATTAGATGATTCTGAGCTCAATGTCCTCCTCTGAGAAGTGAGTAATTTCTAGAGATTTTATTTAAAAAAAAAAAAATCAAATGAAACAGTGCCTGTTACAGCAAGCTAGGCTTAAATAAAGTGTGCTTTTGGAATGGTACTTAATCTCAGAAACAAAGGCTTCAGGTTGTAGGGCATGCTAAGTTATAGCAGAGGGATAAAGGTATGCTCTGGTCTGTCTTAAAATTCTGCTTCTGGGCCGTTCCCTAGGCAGCAGCCTAAGTCCTAGGAATCCTTCCAAAGAATGAGTATCTGGTTTTGTCTTTTCTTCCTAACAGGCCTAAAGTCTTGCCAGGGACTACATTCAGTATGATGCTAAAGAACGTCTTCCCTACCGGCAGCTATTTCCCCACAGTCTTGAAATAGAAAAATCCATGTCTGAGGACCTCGGTGTGTATGTGTGTGTGTGTGTGTGTGTGTGTGTGTGTGTAAACTCCAGGAAGGAAATTCTTAGAGAACAGCCTGGAATTCTAAATAGCACTTGCTTCCGACCTGGACCAGATCAGTGTTTTTTCCAAAGTCATTAGCCTGTGGCCTAGAAGTTACCATCACCTTCCCTTGTCAGGGTTCAGAGGACAGAGCCATCTTGATCTGTTGTGTGAGGGTTCGAGCGCTGACAGCTCAGCAGCCACCAAGGAAATCAGGGACGGGACCATGGCACCATGTGATGGGTGCAATGTTGGGGGGAAGGGCGGTGCTTGTGAGTCAGTAAACTGTGATGGGATCTAAACTCCTGGGTGCCCCCAAATGGTGCTTCTGAATATCAGACCCAGCAAAGAACATGGGAGCTCAGAGCTGTAATGGTTTCAAATAGAGCCTTCATTTCTCAGCAACTTGGCTTTACATAATACAGAATTTTTTTTTTTTTGAGAATGAAGAACAAAAATCCTAAAAATGGAAACAGACATACTAGAAGGGACACACAGTAAACAATCCTGCTGTACTAGGATCTTCAACTCACGGGTCCTGTCCTGTGCAAACTTGTATCTCTCATGGGATAAGCAGTAAGAGACAACGTTCTATATGTTCTATACATTCTATACGTTCTATACGTACCGTCCAGTAGAGTGTCGAAGTGTAGAGTTTGCAAATACTCCTTCTCCCGCATAAAGCCTTTGAGGGGAGTAGCCCAGCCTTCACTCAGAATCTGCACCCACTGCAGATCCAGCTGGAAAACACAGAAAACAAGGGGGTATGTCCATCACGGCTCTCTCTCAGGCATCAGGCCCCAGGGTAGGTCTCCATCTCTTTTACTCAGTTGGCAGGAGGATGAAGAAAGAATGTCTGTGTTCTAAGGGTTCCCACATGCTCTATGAACCTCTCATTCAGGAGCCAGCTATATATATACAAGGCTAGAACACTCCTATAAAAGAGCGATTACATGAGATTATTTAAATACTTTCAGCTGTAACTGTTCCTATAATGTGCAAGAGAATTAAACATTTGCTGGGGTTTTTTTTTTTTGTCCCCTCACAAAATATTGGTTTTATTGTCCTTTTTCATTAGATGCACTTACCGATCATTTGACGGACTTGAGCAAGCCGTCGACTCTAAGATAAAGGCCAATGTTATTATCATGGTATGAAAACCCTTTAAGCTCTGGCTTCTGGGAGTCATGGAGGATGCCCATCTCCTTTTGCTCCCCAATTGGGACCAATTTACCAACACTCCAAGGCAATGTGTGATGGAAACACACAGGTACTTCCAGCTGAGAGGATGACAGAGGCTGTGTTCTTATTCTTGACTACCCTCTAAGCTCTTTGGATTGTTTTAAAACTCAGCACACAGGTCACTGCTCTGAAACCTTTCCTGTCATCCATGTAACCCCAAGAACCAGCCATCAGGTCCTGAAGTTCTCTGCCCCTCAGACTGTTCAGGTGCTGGGACTCACAGCAATTGCTTTGACGTGCTCACTTGTCTGCTCCCAGAGTATGGGCCTCTTGGGTTGATTTTACAAAATCAAGGGTCTCTGTTCACAAATAATTTGTGAGGTCCTAATTACCAAAAGCAAGTACCCTATTAACCCATCTCATTAAATCTCCAAATTTATAATGAAACAGAAAAATAGCAAAAGAGACTTGACCATCTTTAGGCACAAGTAAGACTGATTCATGAAAATGCTCCGAGCAGGTCAGTATCTGGGGTCGCACCTCACATCTTCCAGCCAATGAAATCAATGCGACTGGCTGCCTCTGTGTTTCCTCAGGTTGGAGTCATCCCGGCATTGGACAATCTGCAAAGGAAGCTTCTGGAAGCACTACTTGTTCTTGCTTATCTTGCATCCTATAGTCTCCACAGTTGGCCTTGGTCTCCCATATGGCTTTACATCTCAGCTACGGATGGGTCTCTCTAGAGGCATATGTGAGGACGACTGCTCTATCCAAGAGGCTCTGCATAGAACACCTTTGTAGGTGTGAGGCGACTGTAATTAGAAACTTGCTCAAAAGTTCCTTATCTTTGGTCTGTTGGTTATTTTATTCTTGCCTAGGGTGACTGTCATTGTACAGAGGTGGTAATCAGTTCTAGCCACAAAAGCATGTTCTTCACAGAAGCCTCCTGCCAGGACCAGCACCCCATCCTGAGGTGTCATGGATGTACACATATCAACAGCAGAATGAGCAGGCACAGCAGAAACGCTCTTCTTGTCTGAGATCGGTGCTTTTTCCTGTTTGTATTCTTCGACAGTTGTCTAAGAATCATTCACATTCTGGACAAACTTTCTCAGCCATTGCTAACAAAAGATCCCTGGCATCCTGCCTCTATTTCAGCGAGGATGAAGGTGTAAGGGAGCTATGCAAATTGTCCTATGCAAATGCAGCTGCTTCGAGGTGAGGGGGTGGGGGATGTCTTCATAGACTCCCTTTTTAACTCAATGTTTCTTATAGTCAGAGGAATTGTAGGGCCTACAAGATGGCTCAGTGGCTAAAGGTGCTTGCCACCAAGCCTGATAACTTGAGTTCAATCCCCATACATGGTGAAAGGAAGAAGGAAACTGACTGCTACATGTTGTCCTGACTCTATTCATGTGTACACACACACACACACACACACACACACACACACTCTGAAGGTAGTTTTAAAGAGGAATTGTATAATAGTTTATAATGTTAGATTCTAAGAAGCCCGAGTCTCTGGCCAGTCTGTATTCTCTTACCTTGGTAATGGGTAGTGACTGGAGAGCCTCTGCCTCAGCTCGGATTTGGTCAATTTTGTTTTCTGGCACAAAGAGTTCGTGGATGCCTTTGATGGTGGTGTGGGGTACAATGTTCTGTGGGAAATGGAGTTGGCAATAGTTACAAATGAGATTTGCAAGGGGATAAAGGAACTCAGATTATCTTTCAACACCCCCCCCCACACACACACACATACTGCCCCCACACGGGCAAGAGCCACCCTCCTACCTGCTCTTGCAAAAGTTCCACCACCTGCTGCACACAGTCGCTTACTGATGACAAGTTGGTCTTCAGCACACACTCTGGAGTTTCAGGTTTCTCATAATCAGAATCGATGCCTGTAAACCCTGTGGGTCATAAGATCTAAGTCACATCTGCGTTCGTGGAAGAATGCTGTCAACCCATGGGGTATAGCATAGAATGCAATAATGTGTAAAGCTGAAAATGTGATTTATGACTAAAACGTCCAAACTTCCATCCTTGACCCCTCGCCGTAGATAAGAAAGATACAGCTGTATTTTCAGTACGGAGAGCCTCACATTAGTGATGACGTCTGGCAGAAATCAAGCCTTCTGCTGCTGCTGAGAATACAAAAGGAAAGGAAGGGAAAAAAGCCAACGAGATCCATTCCTAAGTCTGGTTGCACGTGTCTTCTTTCTCTGAATGTCACTTTTTATGCCTGAGGTAACAATTATTCAGAGATAATCTCCGAATGTTAGTAAGGCCATGGCTGCTCTGAACACACTGAGCTTTCCAAAGTGTGTGCGGCTTCAGACAGATTTCCAAAGATAGAATCAGAAGACTGGCAGGGTCCGTACCTATCAGAGGTGCTGCTAGTGACTTTCGTACCTTTAATCTCTCCTGCTCGAGCTCGTTTGTAGAGTCCTTTTACGTCTCGGCTTTCACAGATATTTAGAGGCGCATCTACAAAGATCTCAAAGAACGGGAGTCCTGCTGACTCGTGGATTTTTCGGGCATTCTCACGATCCTAAAAGATCATGTGTTTAAAAATATAAAAAGAGAGCAAGAGTGGAGGGGTATGGCCACAAACCCAACACCAGGGAAGTAGAAGCAGGATGAAGAGGTTCCAGGCTAGCCTGGAGAGGGAGAGCCAGGCCTGAGGGAGCCTGATACTGCCTGATACCATGGTCCTGGGGTCTGTGGCCTCCAAAGTCATGAACCGCATAAACCTCTAATCTTTATAAATTACCAGGTCTGGTATTTTGCTATAAGGAAAAATGGATTAGGACAAAATTTCCTAATGAGATTCTTCATAGCAAAACCCTGTGTACTCTCGAAGGTAATACCCTTGGGGTAACAGGAGATGAGTGCCTGACAGAGTCCTTTCAGCAAGCCCAGAGTTGTCCCTCTCATGCAGAACGCAGCTCCCCCGTAGCAGGGCTGAGCTCTTGACACAGGAAGGCTTTGCTACAAGTATCCTGCTTTAGACCAGAGCAGGGCTGCTCAGGTCAGTTCTGTCCCCTCCACACCCACAGAAGCCAGTGTGGTGCACTGGGCTGCTCTGTTTGGGCTAGCTAAACATTCTTGTTCAGACAATTGAAATTACAGGCTGTGGAGTTCTTGCTCAATTTTTTCAACTCTGACCACATGTCCCTGGTGACCGTCACCCACAAGGGCTTCGTGTCAACTGGGGCACTGGCTTCTGGCAGGGAGGCAACTCTCTTTACATAAGCAACAGAGGAAAGGAGAGGACCCGTGAGGAGAGGGGGACTGGATGGTAAAGTGACAGTCTAGTGACTTCCTGATGCCCCCTGCTCCACTGGCTGAGGGCCACAGCCCAGAGAGGACACAAAGTATACCAACTCCCTCCCTGGGCCAAATCTTTTACCTTTGTGAACGGAGAAATAAAGCTGGTAATGCAGACCAGGCCAGCGTCGGCAAAGAGCTTGGCCACCTCCGCAATCCGGCGGATATTCTCTTCTCGGTCCCCGGCAGAGAATCCTAGGTTCTTATTAAGGCCATGACGGACATTGTCCCCGTCCAGGGAGTAACACGGGATGGCATGAGATACCAGGTATTCTTCCAAAGCAAAGCTTATGGTTGTTTTCCCAGCACCAGAGAGACCTGTTGAGAACAGGCAAGGCGGACTTAGGATGAAAAGTGACCACGACAGGAATGGTGGCGCATACCTGTCAGCCCGGTGCAGGCAAGGTAGAGGCAGGATGATCAGGGGTCTGGGGCTGACCAAAGTCCTCAAAAGATGAAAAACCATGAAGTAACCTGGCACCTTTATACATAGCTAAACTCTTACGAGAATGCTCTAGACTTAAGTGAAAACCATTAAAACCTAGAAAGAGTACAAAGCCTGGATACTTGCATTAGTTTATAGTTTGGAAACTTGTTTTTTGTGTTTTGGGTTTTTTGTTTGTTTGTTTGTTTGTTTTTTGAACAACTGTGGCTTGTAAATAGGGAGACCTGGGGTCGTAGATCATGTGCTGTTTTGCCTGCAAACATCTTTTTTTTTTCTTTTTAAAGATTTATTTATTAGCCAGGTGGTGGTGGCACACACCTTTAATCCCAGCACTTGGGAGGCAGAGGCAGGTGGATTTCTGAGTTCGAGGCCAGCCTCGAGTGAGTCCAGACAGAGTGAGTCTACAGAGTGAGTTCCAGGACAGCCAGGGCTACACAAAGAAACTCTGTCTTGAAAAAAAAAAAGATTTATTTATTTTATGTATGTGAGTACAACACAGCTGTACAGATGGTTGTGTGAGCCTTCATGTGGTTGTTGGGAATTGAATTTTTTTAGGACCTCTGCTTGCTCCAGTTGGCCCCGCTTGTTCAGGCCCAAAGATTTATTTATTATTATACATAAGTTCATTATAGCTGACTTCACACACCAGAAGAGGGTGTCAGATCTCATTATGGACTGTTGTGAGCCACCATGTGGTTGCTGGGATTTGAACTCAGGACCTTCAGAAGAGCAGTCAGTGCTCTTAACCGCAGAGCCATCTCACCATCCCCCACGTCCAAACATCTTAAAGATTAGGAATTTGCTCATACAAATGAGATGCTGGCTGCTCTTGAGACATCAAAGCTGTGGCGACAGTCGACTTACCTCTTCTGGTAGCACTGGCACCTGGAAGACTAACTAGTAAACCCACCTCCCTGTAGATGTCACTGAACACCCTCCAGACATTAGACCCATCTGCTGCCCTTTGGCTGTGAGAGTTTTCAAAAAATGACTGTTAAAACACAAGAGATGGTCGGCCATGCTGGCCGAGCTGAGGAGCTCTGAGCTCTTAGGTGCATGTGTGCTCGGATGCTCGGATTGAAAGACCCTTCATGTTTTATATGCAAATAAAGTCAAGACACAGCATCTACTATACTATAAACATGATTAGACAACTATATAATTTTCTAGGTAAGGAGAACATGAGAGAGAGAGAGAGAAAGAGGGAAAGAGAGAAAGAGAGAGAGAGAAAGAGAGAGAGAGAGGCACACAGATCATCTAAGGACTCAAAGTAATATTCCAAGATGCAAGGCTACTGCCACACAGAACTCAATGTGGAAATGGGAAAACCAAAGAGTAAAAAAGGAAAGAGTAAAAGCATAGAGAAGATGTGTGTGCGTGTGCGCGCGCGCGTGTGTGTGTGTGTGTGTGTGTGTGTGTGTGTGTGTGTGCGCTCCCACTTGTGCTCGCACATGCACACAAACAAGTGCAAGTGCGTGTATGTGCACATAGAAATGGTAACAATAAAGCTGGGACAAAGCTCAGGGGGAAGGAAACACGAAGAGGGAAGGGAGGAAATCCGCCAGAGGAAAATAAATAGCCCCTAGGTTTTCAGTCTCATTTTAAAGTCACACTCTTGACTCTGACAAGGAAGCACTGAAGACATGGGCATGGGAGGTTCTGAGACTCTTCACTAAATCACTACAGCCTCTTTAGAAGGGATCTCAGTAACAGATTCCTCTTAGAGTTTATGTCAGCTGGTAGGTAATGAAAAATAGAAACCTTGACTCTCTGGTGTGTCCTCTTGCATTAGAATAATGAAATTAAATTTCCTTCCATTTGCCTCAGCTATTGGAGAACAAAGGCCCACGTAGCTGGGTGTTCGCTATCCTCTGGGATGGAGTAGTGCTGTCTGGGCAGGGGGCAAGCTCTGGGCTGAGTGTATTGATGCTGTATTTCATTTACCTCCACCTACAACGCCCATGAGTCAGGGCCCAATAGGCACTAGCTCTTTATAAACCAGGGTATTGGGCTCCTTAAAGGACTTGTGCAAAGCCACATAGCTGAGGCAGGCAGACTAGCTTCTCAAATCGGAGCCTCTGGAGTAATTGGTTTCTTTTGGTCTACATTGCTGATATCAAACCTCTGAAGCATAGGCATAAAAGTAAATTTGGAAAAGGCAAAGAGAAGAAAAAAGTCAGAGCAAATAAACCCTTTACACTTCCTCCATCTCAGAGCAAATAAACCCTTTACACTTCCTCCATTTCAGAGCAAATAAACCCTTTACACTTCTTCCATCTCAGAGCAAATAAACCCTTTACATTTCCTCCATCTCAGAGCAAATAAACCCTTTACACTTCCTCCATCTCCAGCCTACCTGTTTTTTTTTTGTTTGTTTGTTTGTTTGCTTGTTTCCCTTTTGAAAAGAGTGCACGATAGAGAACATAAAAACCCCATCTCCCAGAGGGAGAAGGGACACTGTAAGCGTCCCCAGGCTAGTCTGTCACACTGCCACTTGGGGCTTCATGTGCATTGTCTGGCGTCCCCGTTAGAGGACAGATACAAATGCCAGCTGTGGATAAAACCAGGAAACCACCAGCACCAGGAAAAATTCAAGAATAGCAAGGAAACAAAAAAACAACAAACAAACCTGGGCATGGGCTAGCCCTCTAGTCCCAGCACCGAATGGCTAAAGCAGGGGGATTGTGACTCCTGGGCCAGCCTGGCTTCCCAGTGACACCCCCTTTCACAAACCAGAGACAGTGCAAGTGATCAACGGCCACAACCAGACAAACAAGCAGGCGAAGCTGCAGGCAGGCCCCCCAGGGCCACATTCTTCCTAGCCGATCTCGCGTTAGAGCTTTTCCTGAGTGAGAAGACAATAGCGCGTGTGCCTCGCTCGCAGCACAAATAAACCTGTTTTTGTTTCTGGGCACCTCCCTTCTCTGGAAAATCCTGTCTATGAAGTGAACTTGGGTTTCCCTGTCTAAATCCTGGCTATGTCAACTACGGCTATCAGGTTAGAGGTCAGACCTGGGCTATCAGGGGTCTTAAGGCCTAATTGCAAGTTCATCGCTAATCTCTTGCTTTGGAACTTGTGGATCAAAAAGGACAAGAAAGGGGACATTCTCAGAGACAGAAAGTTGTTTCTACAGGCAAAAGACAATCTGTGGCCAAGATGAGATTTCTAGCAATCTTTCTCACACAGACTCTTAACTTTGTTAATGGAATAGGCAGGCCTCCAGACCATCAAAACATCAGACAGCTAGCTCTAAACATCCGTAGACCAACAGGCTGCCAAATATTCCCTGTCAAATTAGGAAAAGCCCATTTGTCATGACAGAAAATTTGCTTAGGGGTGAACAGGAGAAGTTTCTTAGAGCTGAAAGGTGTCACAATCCGCTTGTCTCATCTTGTGCGGCTAAAGAGTGGTAACTGACAGCTAGTGGCCTCTCTCAGCCTGTCAGACCCTAGTTCTCACCTGTAGGAGAGTGACAACCAACAACTGCGTGTCTACATGGCTCTCCACTCCGTTCTTTCAAAGGTAAAAATGAGCATTGAGTTCCTTAAAATCATGTCACACATCAGGTTTCGATTTTAAAAAAAGTTTCCGTTAAAAATGTGTGTGTGTGTGTGTGTGTGTGTGTGTGTGTGTGTGTGTGTGTTAATACCTGTTAGCCACACGGTACATCCTCGGAATCCTCCCCTGGTTCCAACCACCTGTCCTCTCTTGTTCCTGCTTACATGATGGGCCTGGTAGACCACATTGGTGGATTTTTGCTGGTCCTACAAAACAAGACAAGATGGAGCATAATATTTGATTAGTAAAATGTGTATGCTTTACACAGAACATACACACTCATTTTAACTTTAAGTTGCAGAGTTGCAGTATAAACAGTGTCTATGGAACATATTTGGAAAACTCCCACCCTCCTCCCCCAGTATTTGAACTTTCTTTATCCCACTCATTTATCCACACGTACTCCAGGAGAAATTTTGTTTTCCCAATGTAATTCATTTTGTTTTTTTTTTTTTTTTTTTTTTTTTTTTT
>NW_022196904.1:163993160-163994555 GCF_008632895.1 Mastomys coucha | reverse complement strand
TCCGCCTGCCTCTGCCTCCCAAGTGCTGGGATTAAAGGCGTGCGCCACCACCGCCCGGCTATTTTGAAGTACTGTACAATATCTCATTGACTCATCCAACACAATCTGTTATATATGTAATAGAATTATGGCTCTGGCCTTCTCTAGCTACACCTCCTTTTCTAGAACAAGAAAACAGAGTACCGGCTACTAATTTTACTAGTTTAGAGGTAAACCCTGTTTTTGGAACAAACTCCTCTCTGTTTTTTTGTTTGTTTGTTTGTTTTGAGACAGAGTTTCTCTGTGTAGCCCTGGCTGTCCTGGAACTCACTCTGTAGACCAGTCTGGCCTTGAACTCAGAAATCCGCCTGCCTCTGCCTCCCAAGTGCTGGGATTAGAGGCATGCGCCACCACTGTCCAGCTACAACCTCCTTTCTGACTCTTCAAATTAGACTGTTTAGATGCTGTCATAGCTCTGAGTCCAGGGCAGTTAAAACTGGGTACCTTCTAAAGGAGGTGGAAGGAACTGTCTGCTTCCATAAGTGTCTGTTCTCTTCAGAGCCTGTGGGCTTCAGCACAGAACAACCTAATACTCCTGCAGCAAGGGGAATTCTAGTGGGGCTGGTTGACCCCTCCTGTCCTCGTGAAGCCAGGTGACTTGGTAAATGCTTAATAAAGCCAAAACCAGATGTGGTAGCTCACACCTGCTAGTCCAGTATTTGGGAGGCTGAGGCAGGAGGGTTTCCTGGAATTTGGTGACACCCTGGGCTGTATAATGACTTCAGATCATCCTGTGCTATAGTGTATAATGTCTCACAAAGAAAAGAAAGCGAACCATCAAAGGCCCCTCCCCACTCAGCCACAGGTAAGAGTCTGGTCTCTAAGTCTCTGAGTACACTGACCACTGCCTCAGCAGAACTAAATTATGTGGTTTTTTCCACTTTCCCAAGGTCGACATGTGACCGCTGTAACGCTTCAAGACCCCAACAGAAATTCAAATGCCCCAATTCACACATCATACACCTGCGTTTGTGTTATGATGACACCAGCCTAGCCTGGGAACAGACTATCAGACCTTCACCATGAATTCTCACCAGGAGGCGCAATGTTTGATGAGTGATAAACGGAAGGATAAGTGATCCAGCAAGCACAGTTTGGGCGGGCTTTCATAAAATGTAACCTGGTAAATCAACCAACTTCCGGCTACCCATATGTATCTGTGATGCAGTGATTTCTAAACTGTAAAAACCTATTCTCTTGGTGTCTCTGTCTCCCTGTCTCTGTCTCTGTGTGTGTGTGGGGGGGGCGTATGCATGGGGGAAGGATAGAGATCAATATTGAGTATCTTCTTATAGTCCATATATATATGTGTGTGTATATATATATGTATATATATATATATATATATATATATAT
>NW_022196904.1:163991806-163993150 GCF_008632895.1 Mastomys coucha | reverse complement strand
TATATATATATATATATATATATATATCCCACTTCATTTAATTAGTGCTGCCCATACATACATGGGTATGGGACCATCCACACCCACAAAGGAGAATGATTCTTTTCCCTTAGCAGATGTCGGAAAGCTCCTCAGTTAGGGGTGGGGCCCTGTGAGCCTTCCCTCCCACTCTGCCCCCGTATCGACTGACTTTATCCTGGGCAGGCAAACAGGGCAGCTGTCAGTTCATGAGCCCAACAACCATGTTTGGAGGACACATGTCTCCTCCCAGTCCTCCAGCCTCTGTCCTCCCAGTCCTCCAGCCTCCTCTGTCCTCCAGCCTCTGTCCTCCCAGTCCTCCAGCCTCCTCTGTCCTCCAGCCTCTGTCCTCCCAGTCCTCCAGCCTCCTCTTCCTCCCAGTTCTCCAGCTTCCTCTGTCCTCCAGCCTCCTCTGTCCTCCCAGTCCTCCAGTCTCCTCTGTCCTCCCAGTCCTCCAGCCTCCTCTGTCCTCCCAGTCCTCCAGCCTCCTCTGTCCTCCCAGTCCTCCAGCCTCCTCTGTCCTCCCAGTCCTCCAGCCTCCTCTGTCCTCCCAGTCCTCCAGCCTCCTCTGTCCTCCCAGTCCTCCAGCCTCCTCTGTCCTCCCAGTCCTCCAGCCTCCTCTGTCCTCCCAGTCCTCCAGCATTTCATTCTTCCTGCCTCCTCTTTGGCAATGTTTCCTGAGCCTTGGCAAAGGGTACCCAGTTTTTCAATGTTGGTGCTGGGGATCCAAACTTTGCCTCAAGCTTGCATGCCAAGCACTTTACCCAGGAGCCACCTTCCCAGCCCCTCTATGAGCTAATCCATCAGCTGTTATTTCTTTACCCTTGCAAGTGACCACACAGAGAAACAAAAATTTACTTCAAGCTTCACCCCAATGCTGGGCAGTAGTTAAATGATTTATAATAACCCCCTAAACTAATCCAGCTACCTCCCAACCCCATCCCATGATATTTGCATATTATTTTTGATCTGGCTCTTTGGGCTTCAGATTTTTTTTCTCATGGTGTCTTCTTGGACCCTCTCCTAGGGCCAATCTCTTCATTCTGTGGCAGATCTGAAACTCTCTCTCTCTCTCCTTTCTCTCTCTGTCTCTCTGTCTCTGTCTCTCTCCTGTCTCTGTCTCTCTCTGTCTCTGTCTCTCTCTGTCTCTGTCTCTCTCTGTCTCTCTCTCCTTTCTCTCCCTGTCTCTCTGTTTCTCAGTCTCTCTGTCTCTCTGTCTCTCTCTGTCTCTCTGTCTCTGTCTCTGTCTCTCCTTTCTCTCTCTGTCTCTCTGTCTCTCTCTCTGTCTCTTTCTCTCTTTCTCTCCTCTCCTCCCCCCCAAGCCCC
>NW_022196904.1:163988865-163991796 GCF_008632895.1 Mastomys coucha | reverse complement strand
CCCCGCCCCACAGCGGACAGGAGCTTCTGCCCTATTCTCTCTCCTGCCCACCCATTGGATGATCAGCATTTTTTGACATAGCAGAGAATAAATGGTAGCAATTGTTTACACAAACCTGAGCCAGGAGATTCTTGGTATAAGCGTAAGCGTTACAATGTTGTGTCAGATGGAAACAAGATGAGAGGGAAGAGAAATCAGCATTGGAAAAGCCCAAGGACAACCTTTATACAGTGCACAAAAACATTCTACCTACACCTTTTAGAATCTAAAAAGCCAAAAGGGGTTATAGGTAGAGCTGTCTGGGGCTGACATGGGATAAAGAAGTGAATACGTTCTGTCAATACCAAAAAGCCATCCAAACGCCGGTGCTGCTGGCTAGCATTCAATGCAGGCCCCAGCACAAAGAGACTGCAGACATTGGATTGTAACCATTCTCTTCAAAGACTAGAGGGAAGGAGGAGCTTCCTCAAGACCCCGGAAGTGATGGCAATGGCAGGGCACCCCCTGGGAGCAGACCTGATAATATGGCAGAGCTCACCTCTGTGGGGGCAGTTGACAAGAACAAGCAAAACAGTTGTGTCTGAGGAGGGCAAAAAAGTGGTCAAGATCCAGGGTGAGAGAGGGGGTGTCAGCCAGGTTAGCTACCTAAATCTTCAAAAGTGGATGTCCTGATGCTCCATCAGACAAATCTAGTCAGAACCTGGAAGGGGTAAATACAGTCCCAGCACACTGAGGGCTAGACAAAGTCGCATGAGAGGGAGACCTAGTCTCTCTATAGTTTGAGGACAGTGTTCGCATCTCCTTACTCCATCTTTGTTAGGTGTCTTACTTAGGGCTTTACTGCTGTGAGCAGACACCATGACCAAAGCAACTCTTCTAAGGACAACATTTGCCAGGCAGTGGTGGCACATGCCTTTAATCCCAGCACTTGGGAGGCAGAGGCAGGCGAATTTCTGAGTTCAAGGCCACCCTGGTCTACAGAGTGAGTTCCAGGACAGCCAGGGCTACACAGAGAAACCTTTTCTAGAGAAAAAAATAAAAAAGGACAACATTTAATTGAAGCTGGGTTACAGGTTCAGAGGTTTAGTCCGTCATCATTAAGGTGGGAGTATAGCAGAATCCAGGCAGGCATGGTGCAGGTGGAGCTGTGTTCTACATCTTCATCTGAAGGCTGCTAGTGATATATCTACTCCAACAGTGCCACACCTTCTAAAAGTGCCACTCCCCCCTGGGTCGAGCATATACAAACCATCACACTATGTCACTAAACTTAAATACCACCTCTAAATTATCAGGACTGGAAAGGCCATTCATGAGCTCCTTCATCGACTCTTTCGGCTCCTACTCCGTGCTAAGACAATCCTAAGCACTAAGCCAGCAGAATCCTTGACATCAATTTGGGTAGAAAGATGAATGAAAAAAAATTGAACTATCTCTACTTCTCTAAGGAGAGAAGCACACACTGGAAATGATTATCATCATCATTAATCATCATCATCATCATCATCATCATCATCATCATTAATCATCATCATCATCATCATCATCATCATCATCATCATCATCATCATCATCCCCCCAATGAAAACCCAGGTCAAATAGCAGAAGGGTAACAAAGTGGAATACTATTCAGAATGGGTGGCTGATGTGTTCAACGTAAATGGAATGAATGGTCTTATGCCAACTCCAGGAAGTCTCATAGGCAATGATGTCTGTGTGATTCCTTTAATAGGAAGTCACAAAATGGGGGAAGCGAAGCAGCCACGATAGAACAGCAGTGGCTCGGGGTGACTGCAGTGCTTCTGTGTTGAGAAAGGCTTGGTAGGCCTTTAGGTTTTCTTCACTGAAGGCACACTTCAGGTGTGCATTTCACAACAGGAAAAATTTACTAGCTGTGTGTTTTAAAGGGCAAGGAAACAAAAAGCATGTAAGATTCCAGACAGAGGAACCCCTTCCTGGATGCTAATGTGTTTATGGACAAGGACTTAGCTTCTAACCACAGGACATTAGACTACAGTGTCCTGGCCTCCTGGGCAATGAGCCTCCAAAGTTTATTCTGTCTTTTTCAGGTTATTATTTCTCAACTTGTGGGCAGAAATCCAGAATCAGCTCACGTTCTGTTAATCTTTTGTGGGCACTCTGACACAATTCTGATGCCGTCTCCAGGAGCTTTTCATTTAAAACCAGTTAGTTACTCATTTACTGTGTTTGTTCGTTTATTTAATTAACAGTGGTGGAGCCTGAACCGAGGGCATGCTAGGTAAGTACCCTCCAATTCAGCTGATATTGTCAGCCCTTTTGAAAGTGGCTTTGAAGCTTGATGTGCAGTCTGACATGGCTTAGAACTTGTTATTCCACTCCCAAGTAGCTAGAATTACAGACATGTTCCACTGTCACATACCTGGTTTTTAAAAAGGAGAATTAAAAATATTCTTTATGTGTAAGTGTGCATAAGGGTCTGTATTGGCACCACATGCATGTAGTTCTCAGGAAGGCCAGAAGAGGGCACTAGATTCCCTGGAACTGAAATTAAAGGTTGTGAGCTCTTTCATTTATGTACGTGTTGGGAACTGAACCCAGAGCTCCTGCAAGAGCAGCTAGTATTCTTAACCACAGGACTACCTCTCAGCTCCTATAGCTGTGTTTTAATCATGATTTTTAAACATATTTTTTCACTAGAGCAAAGTTAAGCAAAAATATCTTCCAGTGGCCAGGTACCGAGTTCTTTTGGTTCAGCAAAACATTTTTGCTTATTTCAAAATCAATCTTGATGTTTTACAAAGGCAAATAAATAAAATATAGTAGATATTTTGATGATTTTTGAACTGCAGAGGAGCGGGATGGCTAAAAAGTCTCCGTCCTCACTGGAAACCTTGCAGTTCTGGGAAAAGTATGTGGTGTTCCAAGCTTTGGAAAAAAAAAAAAATCTCT
>NW_022196904.1:163983986-163988702 GCF_008632895.1 Mastomys coucha | reverse complement strand
CTCAAAGTTGGTGGCATGTTTTATACTGGGTCTCAAAGAAAACTCTTTCAAAAAAGTCCCTGCCAAGAAAGTTTCCTTTCAACAAGCAAAAAAACAAAACAAAACAAACAAACAAACCAAATCAAACTAAACCAAAACCTTGGAACTAGAATGCAAACCTGGATTGGAAGCCCGCTTCAGAGTGTCCTTGTGCTGTGACCCACAGCGAGTTATTAACTACCCCGAACTTCCAATCCGCTTTCCTGAATAACAAGATGATTCCCTCCTTCGGCTGAAGAAATATTTAACTAAGATAATTATTTAAATAAAGTAGCAGAGAAAACCCCAGACACGGGGTGGGCTGTTGGATTCAGTGAGAACCACCTAGAGACGTGATGATAGTCTAAAACCATCCAGACTGAGGGCACTCTAGGGCTGTGGGTTCTCTCTGGGACAGGTCTGCGACGGTAGGGCTCCTGATCACATCAGACAGGACGACATCTTATCTGGAATCATGGATTTCACGTAGACGACCAGGATGTGGCTGCTCTTGCTGCTCTGATGACTGAAGCTCACCCGGAAGCACTCCAAGCTGACACATCCCAGTTTAAAGGCACCTCATTTTGCCCAATGTACTGCCCTTGATTGGGCGCTCTTGGAAGAGGTTGTTACCTGAAGAGGGGAGGAGGCCTTTGCCCAAGGTCAACTTCATGAGCTCTTCAGAATTAAGGTCACATCACACAACATATGCGCAGTGTCCCTGCACGGGCACTCCCCTTCCTCCTATTGGTGGTGCAGAAAAGGGAGAGCAGAGAACTTCTGGACTCAGGGTGAGGAGCCCTGGGTCACGGCAGAGAGCGTCAGCCTTGACATTGTGTGACCAGAAGAGAATCACCTGGGGGAGAGACTTCAGCGGGTTCACGGTGGAGTGGGGTAGTCCCAGAGCCAAGCTAGCCTCACAGGTATTTCACTAAGGGGAGGGCGGCCCGTGGAACGACATATCTAGGAACTGTGTAACGAATATGGCAGCGAGGGCATCTGAGTTCTCTCTTCACCCTGGCTGACCCGGCACAGTGCAAACAAACACGCAGCATCCCTGGAAACCACCCACTGGCTTTTGAACTTGACCTTCATAGGTGTTCCATCAAACTTTTGCTGTTCTCTTGCTGGTCTGCGTACCATGGGAGGAAAGAAAACTACAAAAATTTTCCTGTGAAGCATCCCTCTGACTTTTCTCTGCTGCACCCTGCCTTTAAAGAACGTCTACAACCATAATGCAGGAATCGCGATTCTTATTCAAAACTATTCATAACAACGCTATTTAAGTCATAAAAGTTAGAAACCACAAATACGCTTGTGAATGAACGCGATGACAGCGCCTCCGTTTGACGTCAGTGCCTTCCCACCTGAAACTGCATCCTGTCGTAGACTCAAATAGGAAGCAGTTTGCAGAGTAAGTTAGCTTTAATTTCACTTTCTAGGATATTTTTATGTATTTGTGTCTAGGTGTATGTATGTAGTACACCTGTGTGTGGGTGCCCCTGAAGGCTAAAGGAGGGTGCTGGATCCCCCGGAGCTGGAGTTACAGGAGATTGTAGCACCTGATATGGGTGCAGGAAACCGAATTTGGGTCCTCTGAAAGAGCAGTAAGGGCTCTTAATTACTGATCCATCTCTCCGGCTCTTTTAAATTCGCTTTTTAAACATATGTATAAGGCTACAGAGAATGAAGAGTCTGGAAAATCAACAGAATGCTAGTAGAAATCATCTTGAGCTTTAGGAACGTTGGCAATTGTCTTCCCTCTCATTTCTATATTCTGATTTTTCAGCATTAAATTTGGAAGTAATATTTTTTTAAAAAAAATATAAAGATTTTGTAACTAGAAAATATGATGCTTTCAGGGATTCCTGATATGCAAGGAAAAGCGAATTCTGAGGTAAATTACAACCAACAGAACAATAGCCAGCCCAAAGCAGTGGCTGAGCAAACCCACAGCTGATAAGCCTGACACCTTAGGAGCCAGTTCCCTGAACTCTGAGTCCCTCTGACGTGCATGGCAAAGAGCTGGGTGGCTACCAAGCATTTATAAGTATTGCATTTAACCTTGCATCTCTAGTCTTTCATTGCTTCCTTAAGAGGAAAAAGAATGTCCCTAATAAAGACCTAGTGGCTTTTGAACAGCTACCACAGATGGGGAACCTCTCTTTACAAATTCTCCTTAGGAAGCTCTTCACCTTTGCCGTCAGAGCCTGTGTCTGCTGTGGTTGCCCCTGGGGACCTCACCCAAAGCATGCTAACTGTGTAATAGGCTTTGGTAGCAGCTGAACACAAAGGCCATTCGCTCCACCTTGGTACTCAGTAGCCAGTCAGCTCCACTCTTGTAGTTACTGGGGGACAGGGAAGTTTTAACTGCAGAAGAGTCACTAATTTTTGGTTTTTGTTGTTGTTGTTTGTTTGTTTGTTTGTTTGTTTTCGAGACAGTTTCTCTGGGTAGCTTTGGCTGTCCTGGAACTCACCTGGTAGACCAGGCTGTCAAAGAGATCTGCCTGCCTCTGCCTTCTGACTTCTGGGATTTAAATGGATGAGCTATCACACCCAGCAAGTCACTATTTTTAAAACAGTGCATGTGTGTGTGTGGAAGGAGTTTATACAGAGAAAAATCTGGTTCTAAACGATTGTAAGTTAAAAAGCCCAAAGGTAAAGGAAGTTGGCAAGTGACTGTGTTCAATCTGAGCTCACGGGTACAGTTTTCACAGTAAAGTGTATTTTCTGATTATGTCCCTCAGCTTTCTGGTATGTGATACATTCCTGAGATATGTCCTCCACGGTAATTTGTGGTCATAGCATCAGACTATATAGATAAGAGAACAGAAAAAGTAGGTTTATTTTCTTTATGATGTCCAGGAAGCAGAGAGAAGGGACCAAGATCCCAGGACTCCTGTGGGCATGCCCCTGAATGACCTAACTGCTTCCAACCAACATCTTCCACCTTCTTATAGAGCTGCAGCCATAGAACAGACATTTGCCATCTGGGCCTTCAGGGAACACTTCAGAGACAGCACTATTTATCATGCTAAGCATATTCCCAAAAGAGGGTTAAAATACAGTTTGAGTTGTGAGGAACAAAGCCACATTAAGTCTCCGGGGACAACTGAGACAAAAGAGCTGACAACTTACTTAAACATCCAATTCAAACCATTGCCCGAAAAGTGTTTGCACAATATAGAAATGGTCCAAATCTAGAGTTTATTAAGCAAAAATTGTGATCAAATGGGAAGTTTTAGGGTGGATAAAAATGAAAATTTCTGTAGGAAGACCAGATGGATCCTTCTTACCCGTTCTTATCATTGGGAGCTTCATTGAATAGTTACGTCAAGAGCAAGCTTCATTGAATAGTTACGTCGAGAGCAAAATGGTGACTTAAAGAGGAAATACCCTGACAACGGAGATGACTGAACTTTTGGAAGTCCAATAAAAAAGCAGACACTGACATCAGCCACATGATAATTTAAATTCTTTAGGTTTAGCAAAAATGACAACACAATTGTGTCTTAAAGTGGAGCATCTTTAAAACGTAAGATCTGAAAACATTGTATGTGGCTTTTTACAGTACATGATGGGAAAATCTTGAATGGCAAATTCAGTGTGTAAGCATCCCCCACATATTGCAAAGGAAAATATGGATGCCTCCCTTCTCCCTGGAGTGTGTGTGCTGTTAGATATCTCTGTGAGAAGTCTGTCTCCGGAGACACACCAGGCAGCAGCCGGAAGAGGAGGGATTATGGAACTGCCACACTGCCACTAGATGAGTGACTCCCTAGTTTGGCCTTTTGTGCAGAGTTATGCCCAAAGGGACAGGTTCAGCATCCTGAGGCACTAAAGCTGAAGCTGTACATGAGTCCCAAGGTCCCCGATGAATCAACTTCACTTTTAACTGTCATGTGCACATGATGCTGTTGGTCTTACTGAACCGAGCAGCAGACATCTAATCTCTCATGTTATTCCCTCAGAAATGCCTGTCCTTGTGGTGATCCCCAACCCATGGGTCAACTACCCCATTACCATTCATAACAGTAGTCGATTTAAAATCATGAAGTGGCAACGAAAATAATTTTATCGTTGGGGGTCAGCACAACATGAGGAACTGTATTAAAGGATCGCAGCTTAGGAAGGGCGAGAACCACTGAGCCGAATTTACTGTCTCCCAGCCTCTGGTATTTGTGGGATATAGACTTAGATTTTTTTTTCAAATCCTACTTTATTTAGGGTTCTTAAATATTTCAACCTTCCTTCTAGGCACCTGACCCAGCTAGAGGAATAAGACAGTTCATAGAAAAAGGGGGTTGTGGACCTGTTTAGAAGTAGTCCCTTGGGGGTGACTCTACTCTTCGTTGTCAGGATACCAGCTGTCCAGTCCAATAGCAAGCGCCGTACATGAATCAGTAGTAGTGGCACGACCCAGCAGAAACCTTACAAGGCTGTTCCCAATGCCTCAGATTATACATGATTTTCCTCAAGGAGGCATGAATAGGTACATTACTCAGCTTCTATCTTCACAGCACACGGATCCCCTCTGCACCCACGTTCTGTCTCCACAAGCCAGGCTTCGAGAGGCTTTCACTAAGGCTTAAAAAGCTACCCCCAATTCTGGTAGTTCAAATGCAGGGTTTTCCCTAGCCGTCCCAGCATCCGGGACTGGACTAGTTTGTTATCGAGGTCTCCAGTTGTGTGCTGAAT
>NW_022196904.1:163953986-163978986 GCF_008632895.1 Mastomys coucha | reverse complement strand
AAGCAGAAAACCTGACTCCAGGACAAGGCTCTAGTGACAAGTGTGATGGCTATCTATGCTCTCCCCAGGGAGTGGCACTATTAGAAAGTGTGGTCTCTTGGAGTAGGGGTGTCACTATGGGTGTGGGCTTTTAAGACCCTCATCCTACCTGCCTGGAAGCCAGTATTCTGCTAAGCAGCCTTCAGATGAAGATGTAGAACTCTCAGCTCCTCCTGCACCATGCCTGCTTGGATGCTGCCATGTTCCCACCTTGATGATACTGGACTGAGCCTCTGAACCTGTAAGCCAGCCTCAGTCAAATGCTGTCCTTATAAGAGTTGCCTTGATCACGGTATCTGTTCACAGCAGTAAAACCCTAACTAAGACACAATGTTAGACATGAGTTTGTGGGAGCTGGATTTCCCTCCCCATTGAATTACCAAAACCTCATACTTGAATCCTTTTAGTTCATGCCTCTAATCTTAACACCCAGGGAGCTAAGACAGAAGATTGCTGTGAGTTTGAGTCCAGTGTGATTGACAGAGTGAGTTTGGGTGAAATACGCAAAACCAACCTCACAAATCAAAACAAAGAAACAAGCAGAGATGATGGAAACAGCAAGCACCCAACTGTCAATCAACGAAAAAAATACGGAGATAAACCATGATGTCTAGGCAATGGAATCCTAAACAGCAGTGACAGCAACCAAAGGACACAGCTGTAAGGACAGATCTCACAGGTGCGTCACTACAATAAGATAGTTACAGATCATATACCTCATGAACAGCCTAAGCAAGTAATCCATAGAGTTCAAAACGTGGCAGACACCCTGAGTATCTGACTGTGAACGAGACCTGTCACGGGCATGTGACAAGTACTCCCTTGGGATTCTAAGGTGGTCTTAGGCTAGACTTCAACCTGAAAAACGTGGCTTACCATTGAGGCTACAGCTGCAATGGTCTACCCTACAACTTAACGGACACATTCCATTACTGCTTTCAGACATGCAGTCCGTAGGGAAGTTTTTACAGCCACACTCCTCCAAATCCAGATACAAATCTGGCTCCTAAGGGTGAAGACTAGAGTACTAGGTATAGCAACAACAACACACTCAAAGAGGATTGACTCAGTACTCTGGCTTCAGTCTTCACTGATCACACAATTAAACCACCGAGCAACTCTAGTCGCTCGACGTACTGACACACGTACTGACATGTACTTATACACTACAGTTGTAAATAAGCCCCCAAAGGCTGTGCAGGCTACAGCTCGACTTTATTCTCCCCCACCGGCACATTATAGACAAAAGCCACTCATCTGAATACATGGAGGAAGCTTAAAATAGCTGGTAATGACACCCTGGGTTTAAAACTTCACAAATCCATGAAGACAAAACATTTTCAACCACAATTCTGCAGGCACACGGAGCAGCCGCTTAGCTCTCTACTGCAAATGCACACTGACTGTACACTACTTCTAGGCTGGTGGCAGAAGCCTGGGGAGCCAAGACATAGTCCCTGGCCCTTTCAGTGAGACCACAGTTTCTGAAAGCATACTTGTAGGCCCTTGTGGGTCTGGGGTTAGGTCACATATGAGCAGCTACATACCTTCAAACGTTCGGCCCCGAGCTACAACCCCAACAGGAAAAGCATAGGTGATATCTAGGGGCTTCAAGCTCTCTCTGCTTTCAATCCTGAATGGAGAGGCTGGGCTTCTCCTTTACAGGTTCAGCTCTACTTCAGAATGTCTCAGACTGCTGATGATTTCCTACACACTCTTTCTTATAATAGTTCCTGTCAGCTACATATGGGGGGTGGGGGGGGCGGACACAGAGAAACATCACCACCCCGAGTCTAACTGTCTACATCTTTATTTGAGGCAGATGGCTTGACACCAGAGGTGGGAATTTTCTTTGCTTTTTCATGCTTGTTTTTGGTGAGCGTTTTCTTTCTTTCTTTGAAACATTTTTAAATATCATATTTCATATTTTTTGTCTAATAAAATGATTTTAAGGACTTAATCCTAAAACATCAATATTCCAATGGGCTTGAGGTGGGAAATCTTCCCAGAATGAACTTTTTTTTAACTTGAAAAAAATTTTAACATCATCATGCTATGTAGTACTGGCCTTTCTTGAACTCAACTGTGAGGCCCAGGTTAGCCTCAAATTTGTTATTCTGTTATCTCTTCAGCAGTGCCAGTGTGACAGGTGTGTGGTATAATACTGGGGAAAGAGGAGAGAGAGAGAGAGAGCTACTCTTTACACTTCTGAAAACTGAGATCAGGCTAGCTCAGCCAACCTGGAGCACAGATTCCCCCCCCCACCCCCCGCTTGGGACAAATGCTAAAATGGAAACAGGTAAGTTAATCGGTGTTTTTGTTCCCCTCCTCTCATCTCCTTCTTTCTTATTTTTATTCTGTAATGGATAAGGCAGTTATTGATCAAAATATCAACCTAAATTTCATGGAATAGGCCAGATCAAAATATCATTTAAGAAGCATGAGGCATTTACACTAAGTCCTCTTCCCCCATTATTTACACGGACGTCAAGTTTTTCTGAGTGCTTGATGGAATATGCATGTAATGGAAACAACAAATAGATAGTGAACTCAGTTGGAAGGCTGAAACCTGAAGGGTAAAGTGGCATGCCAGCTCTCTAAGGTGAAGCAATGCTGTTGGCTGCTAACATGCATGAGATGGCACATTACTAACATCTAGAAACTTTAGAGACAACTCTCCCATTAGTCACTATAAAAACAAAACAAACCAACCAACCAAAAACCAGAAGAGGGCTTTGAATGGCAATGAAGACCACTTACTTTACTTTTAAGCTGAAATTTGAAGGATTTGATTACTAAGATTTCAATCTGTGGTTTAAATAAAGGTCGATGACATCAATGCTTCACAAACCACTTTCTTCTGACTTTCCTGTGTTTTCTTGGTAGGGGTAGAGAGTGAAGGGCATGGACCAAATAAGCTGGCTTTGTCAGCATTAAGCAATGCTCCAAAATCCTTGATGCTCTTTCTTCACGACAACTCATGTTGGAAACCACCCAAATGTCTATCAACCTGTAACTGGACCGGAGAGGGTCCGCCTATACAGCAGGATCCACTCCTCTGTACAAGGTGAAGAGGTCCTGCCTCCTGGCTTCGAGCTCTGAGCATTGATTGAATACACTCTAAGACAGTTGGAAGACCATATTCCACTAATGGGAAAGGGAAATATCCGGAGATGAAAATGCTGGCAGTTTCTTGGGTCTTAGGGGAGGAATAGGAAACGATTGCACAAGGCTCTGGGGACTTGTGGTGTGTGGACAGGGTCTAAAATCGAGTCAATGGCTATGCAACTCTGCAACTTTTCTAGGAATCTTTGGATTTTCTAGTTAAAGGGAGTAGACTTATGGTATAAAAATTACCCCTCAGTGAAAGCATCTTTAAGAAAGTCCCTTCAGTGTTGGAGAGAGAACTCTACTGGTAAATTGCTTGCTACACAGGCACAAGGACTCCCAGCACCTTCATAAACCATCAGTTGCGGCAGTGCCTGCTACCCCTGGGCTAGGAAGCAGAGGCCAGAGCATCTCTGATGCTTTCTTTCTGGCTAGCTAGTGGAGCCCAGTGTGTGAGCTTATTAAGACACTCTGTCTCAAAAAAAAAAAAAAAAAAAAAAAAAAAAAAAAAAAAAAAAAAAAAAAAAAAAAAAAGAAAGAAAAAGAAAAGAAAAAAGAAAAAAAAAGGTGGAAAGCAACTGAGGAAGACAATGGCTGCTGAACTCTGGCTTTTACATACATGTACATCCATGAGAATAGCATGTACACAAACTTACTGCACATACGAATGGTGACTGTCGTCTTAGGGCTGGAGAATTGTCTTATTTGTTAAAGTTCTTGCTGTGCAAACATGAAGATCCAAGTTTATTTTTTAGCATTCATACAAAAATGATCAGGCATGGTGGCACATGCCTGTTAGGCAATGCTGGGGAGGCAGAGGCAGGAGAATCCCTAGGGCTTGCTTGCTAGCCCGTCTAGCCAAACCAGTGATCTCCAGGTTCAGTGAGAGATCTGTCTTACTTCTGGCCTCCACACGCACATGCACACTTGCATACACACACACATACACACACACACACACACACACACACACATGAACATGAACACGCCACACACATGGGCATATGCGTGTGGGTGGGAGAGGCTTTTTCATTCTTTGAGGAAAAGCTTGTGAGACCAGCTCATTTAGAATCTCTTCAAAATTCTTGTAAGCATCCAAAAACTCTGAAATGTTGTCTACAACTGAGATCGCACACAACAGTTCATTTTCACCCTGACACTTGTTTTCGCCATTACAACCTCTCTCACTGGAAAGCCTTCTGTTTTGAGATAGAGATCTCATTATACGACCCATGCTAGCCTCAGTCTGGTGATATGCTGTCTGTGCCTTTCAAGTGCTGGGATTACAGATGTGCACCCACCATGGTCTCTAGTTGCTTGGTATTCTCTTTAATTTCTGTGTAAGCATGCCTTCAGGAATTTCAAAGCCATGTCTGGATTTCATGGTGCTCATGAGTACACAAGTCAGGCTTTGAGGAATACTCAGGTCAATAAGTAGAAAAATACTCATGTCACGAAGATTCTACCAACTGGCGTCTCCAGCTAAGTACTGGCTGTGTTTTGTGCCTGACAATTTTTGCTTGTGTGGTAGGATGGTTAGAATTAACCTTTTCCCTAGCTCAGTTGTGAAGGCTATAAAATCCAAACATCAACATCTCCATCTCATTTGATACAGGGCAAAATCAGCCCAGCTGAGAATCAGTAACAGGAGTGAATAAGGTCTGGCCACCCACAAGCGGTATGTGGAACACACTTGTGTAGGTATAATACAAAGCAAAGGGAGACATACACAGGAGAGTCAGCAAAGCTGAATTCTGTTTGAGAGGCTTTAAAGCAGTCATGCTGATCAGGAGGGAGGCTCTAGGGAGCTAGGAAGTACCCTGTTTCCTCACCTGGGTGCTGGTTATACAAACATGTTCACCTCATGAAAAATATCCTGAGTATACTTTAAGTTTACACATTTTATTCATATATATTACCTTGAAATTTAAAAAAAATCATAAAATATGCGACAGTGGTGCTACAAAAACAGGGCATCTCAAGGTGACCCAGGAGGGACTTAACACCTTCCAAACAGGGTGCCAATTCATCCTTTAGTAGACCCACCACGGCCCACCTATTGGCCCACCCCAAGCTGTGAAACAGAAACCCACTGTATTCCACTGATGAATGAAAGCCTGTTCCTGCCACACGCTTCGTTAGCCAGGTGCCCAAGCCAAGGTTGAACCTCCAATTCCAGTTTTCAGCTCAGATTCGCAGAGCTCAGGCTTCAAATGGATTTCAGTGTGATGCTGAGTTAGAGAGCAAATGTGAGAGACCCACGCCAATGAGAAAGAAAATAATGGCGCCAATTCCCAAACCTGGGAGCCTCACTAAGCCCCTCTGGGGATTACCAAGGTGATTTGCTGACAGCTGCAGTTAATTGCAGTTAAGAAGGGAGTTGTGATTCATTTACATTCCTAATCTCAGTATAACTTGCCTTTATAATAGTGGGCCAGATAGGAAAATGCAGTTTGTGATCAGGGTGACCTCTGATCCCAGCTGAGTTAGAGATGAAAGATCCAGGGCTAATAATCTAATCAATAGCAAATCATTACACACCCCATAGTACTCAGCTAAGACCCTTAAAGCACCAAGAGTCATTTTTACCCTTTAAGCCTTGCCCACATCTCCAGACCTCTGTATGTGAAACATACTATCATTCGCAAATAAGAAATGGTCAAATGACTCTCACAAGCATATCATGTCCCTGCATATCCTGTGAATGGGGCTAACAGCTGCTTCTTCTGTCTTTTCCAGGTCCAGTTTCAGGCTAAGATTGTATTTGTGGCTTCTCTCCTGAAATGAGCTCAGTGTTTATGCAGGCACATGAACATTATGCTCACATTGCCTCTAGGGAGGCCAGGAATGAAGAAAAGGCACGTGTGCAGGTGATCAAAATGTTTGCCAGGCCATGAGCCGCAAAGTCCTTCATTTCTGATCCAGAAAGTTCATGTGTCCTGCTATCATCCGTGAGACTACAGAAAGTTCATTGTGAAGGGGGTACAATCTCAGCTCTCTGCCTTACCCTCACTAAACTAATTGCTACTTACCAACTGAGGGAGAAGAACTTGTGTCTTCAGTTATACACCCACTGGAGACCCCATCAGTCTCCAACAGACAATCCTAATTCAACGGTCTCAGAAACTGCCCTGGTTGCACTAAATGGGCCACAAAACAAAACCGAAAGCCATAAGTCTTTTGCGAAAGGGACAGGTAGCCAGTCAGGATTGACTGAGGTGGGAGGAAGCTAGATGCTCAGGGGAGGGTAGTCAGCCTGTATTATAGACATGTAAAAACTGGCAAAGAACAAAATTTAAAAGAAAATCCTGAGGACTCTCAGCATTCCTGACTGTATATATAACTGTTGTCTTGGTCATTCCAATATCCTTATAAATACACTATATGTAAAAGTTATTTACATGTGTCCGTTTACTTTCTCTACATAGTTTTCATTTTCCTCAAAGAGTAAATCTACACACACCACACTCTGCTGGAAGTAAAAACGTGGTTAGTTTCATCCTTATCTTTCAAGAGATAGCATATGGATTTTTTTTGTTTTTCTTTTTGTTTTTTGTTTTTTTTTTGTCTAAAATGTTACTTGACAATAGGTTTCATTTTACATTTTCCTAATCAGAGTGCTTGGAGAGTGTCCAGTGTTGGCATAAAAACCCACTGCATCATTTTTAATCAATTCACACCACGCACGTATTGTCACAGCAGCACAATATACAGTACCACCGTACTATTCATTGAAGTTTACCTTGCTCCCAACGTTTTGCCACTATATGATGTCAAAGATGTCCTTGTGTCTACATCATCAAACAAGGGCAACTGTAAGCAACTTACTTGTGAGATCTCTAGTTAAAAAAACTAGGATTTGAGCGCTAGGATTTGAGTTGCTGGCTTGAAGAACACACAGACACACACACACACATACACACACGCACATGCACACACATACACACATACACACACACATACACACACAGACACACACATACACACACACATACACACACACAGACACACACACGCACATGCACACACATACACACACATACACATACAGACACACACACACATACACAGACACACACACACGCACACGCACATACATACACACACACATACACACATACACACATACACACACACATACACAGACACACACACGCACATGCACACACATACACACACACATACACACATACACACACAGACACACACACACGCACACACATACACACACATACACACATACACACACAGACACACACAGACACACACACAGACACACATACACACACACATACACACACATACACACATACACACACAGACACACACAGACACACACACAGACACACACACACACACACATACACACACATACACACATACACACACATACACAGACACACACGCACACACATACACACACACACACACACACACACACGCACACACACACACACACATTAATTTAAATTCTGACCGCCTTTGTCAGATCTCTGTGGCGCTGTGTTGACAGCACGGCTCTGCTGGGAAAGCATCCGGAGGCTCCCTCACAGCCTCTCCTACAGAGCACGCTACCAGAGCTTTACCTTTGCCGACTGAGAAACAAAAAGCAAATCTCTTACTTTTAGCATCATTTCTTATAATAAATAAAGTTGGATTTTTTTCATACATTTAGAGACACTTTTACTTTCTTTTCTAAAGCTTTGATTTTCCTTAATTTTTAAAAATGTACATACAGTTATTTATTTGCTTTTGAGATAGGATTGTGCGCTGTAGCCTGGGCTCACTGCGAATTGCCAGTGAGGACCTTCCTTTGAGTCTTTCATGTGTACGTGTTCAAGTGAGTGTGTGTGTGCCTGTGATGTCACTCTGTTATTTGCATTTTTCCTGCACTTTATGCATTAGTTTGCATACTTTAGAAAGCATTGACTCATAAGGGCGTTTAATAGTTTGGAAAACAGTTGAGGACTGAACATGTCTTCTAAGAGCTGCACATTACTTTTCAGGGCACCTATCTTTTGATTTTTGTTTTAAAATTTTAATATTTAAAACATTTTTATCTCGCCCATGTATTTTTATGAGTGCCAGAGCACAGTTTGTGGGAGTTGGTTCTCTTCTTTCAAAATGTCTGTCCCAGTCATAAAACTCACACTGTTAAGTGTGGTAGCAAGAGCCCTTGTGCTGCGCTCTCGCACTGGCTTCTAAAACAGTTTCACATTAAACACATGTTACAGCATCTGAGTATATGTCATAGCCATTCTGAGACTATAGACCCATTTTCTTCCTTCAGTTGTGTATTATTTATTTTAGTACTTGTATTTTTTAATAGCAATCTTCATTTTTAAATCAATTCTTAAAATGCTATCCTTATTTAACAAGGCTAAGCATATCTTCAAAACAGTTATTTTCTCAGCTACGTGGATTTTTTTTTTTTAACCTTCATCTTTTGGTTGTCACTGACCTATGGGCTTAGATATAGCATGGATCAAAGTCCAACTCACATGCACACACACACACACCATATTAACATTATATAACGAATGCAGTTACCCTATAAAGACCGCAGATAATCCCCCAGTGCTAACTTGCTTTTTCTTGTACTTGTTGAGGCTGAACTGGAGCACTCAGTAGGTGAGAGTCTCTACCCCTGAGCTGTCTGCTCAGCCTTCCAGTAAAAACTCCACAAAAGAGCTTCTACTGGACAAAAATGTGGAACTGTATTGCTTACAACAAGGTAGATGACCCGGAGGGGACAGAGCTTCCTCGGGGAGGCAATTCACTTAGCTTTCACTTCTGCTTCTTTCTACACAGGGTTGAAAATGGACTTGGCAGGGAATTGCATTTACATCCTTTATATCTGCCTCAGTTCCCCCACACCCAGCCATCTCATCTCTCACATCTGGTCCCAAAGGATCCTGACATTCATTTTACATTCAGAGACTTATATAGGAAAATAAAAGAGAAAGCATAGACTTTTTTTTTTTTTAACATTTCACATACGCATTTGTTTTTCAAAAGAGTGTAACTAAATTCACTTCAAAATAATAGGAAAGGAAGAAGGTAGAGGGAGGCTGCTGGTCTTCCCTATGTGTGAATAATCAAAATAATAATAATCATAGAAAGTAGAAACTCAGCACTGGGAATTGATACAGGGGCTGGAGAGATGGCACAGCGGTTAGAAGTGCTTGCTCTTCTTTCAGAGGACCTGAGCTCAATGCCCAGCTCCGACCTTGGGTGGCAGGTTACAACCTGTGACTCTAGCTCCAAGGCACGGCACCTTTTCTGGCCTGCATTGTGTCTCTTACACATATACATACACACGAAAATAAAAAAAATGTTATAACTCGAGTTTTCTAATCTGGGTAAGCCTAAAGACCTATACTAGGTATTTGCCTTTTGTTTTTATTCATGCACTGAGAGTCAATAACCTTTTTGAAGATCACAGTTATATACGGTAACAATAAATTTTTACATCTCATAAGATAAAGTTAACAACCATGATCAGTTAAAGTAATGCCAGGTACCTATTAATTTGGATGAAAAGGTACAAGGATTATAATTTAATTTGATTCACTGTAAGTATTTTTAGATGACAGATACTAGGCATAAATGAGTAATATTTCTGCCCTTGAGGTACTTACATATTTTTTCCCTTAGAAATGCCAGAATTAAACTAACTCATAGAGGAAAGACAAGCTTGCCCTCAGAAGATTCTTCCACTGTGGTTGCTAGCATTTACATCCACCAGACGTGCTATAAGAATTCAAGATTTATTCCCGTCCTAACACTGACAGGTCAATAGTGAGATCCTGCACGTTCCATTATAAATGGTCCCAGTTACTCACTTAAGTCACTTCTAATTGTCACAGTAGAATAGAGAAAATTTTACAGAGAAAGATTCAAGAACGGCTGATGTAAAAAGGGCGCCTTCAGTCACGGTAAGACGGGACAAGAAGAGCCAACATGGGAATGATCCAGCTGGGTGCTTTGTTTTACATCATCTATGAGGAATGAGGTGATTGCAGAGCTTGTGAGTGACCCGAGGGATCTGGGAAAAGAAAAGAAGGCATTCGGCAGCACAGAACAGCCACTGGCTACCACTTAGCCAGGTGCTGGCATGTCACAGAACCTCCCTTCTCTATGAAAAATAAAACCAGGCCGGACTGAGGAACTTCCTCATCAGCTTTTAAAGACTGTCACTTTGCCCCAACACAGACCAGTTCCATCAGATGCTCCCAGAATGGGATCCAGGCTTGGTAGAATTGAGAAACATAGGATCTAATCTCTGCTCTCAGCCAGATCTCAATCAGATAACCAGCACAATGAACAGATAGGAGAGTGTGCAAAACCCATCAGGTAGATTGTCATTTCTAATCTCAAGTCTATAACACATAACGGTGTGCAGTTATATTCCCAGCTAAACCCTGGCTTCTTTGTACATGAATAATAAATATACTTGACTGAATGAATACAGGCACAGAATGACATGAACGGAATTAGGTGACTGATCCGTGCTAGCGTTTGTAACTCTTACCAATTGCAAAGGTAAGAAATAGATGTATAGCATCTTGGAAAACCCAAAACAGAAATGCTTTTAATATAAACTATAATTCAGTTGTGAAATGATGGATGTTTAACTTGCATTGGAAAACACTGAGCATCGCAGGATACGGGCCAAGGGGGTTGTGTTAAAGGGGATAAAAGGGTCATCCTAAGTGAGTACCATAAGTAGCCACACTATGAGGCTGGACCAAGTCAGTTCCTGTAGGGGAATCATGTGAATGAGGGCTTAACAGGTAAATGAGGGCCTGGAGAGATGGCTCAGTGGTTAAGAGATGAGGGCCTGGAGAAATGGCTCAGTGGTTAAGAGCACTGGCTGCTCTTCCAGGGGACCCAGTTCTGATTTCCAGCACTCATGTGATGGCTCACACCATTTGTAACACCAGTTCCAGGGGCTCCAACGCCCACCTCTGGCCCCTGTAGATATGTCTGTGGTACACAGAAATCTGCAGGCAATGCATCCACGCATGTAAAATAATTTTTAAAAAGTAAATAAAACTCTCCCTCATATGGCCTACCATCACAAAGTAGTAAACAGAGCAGTGTGGTTAAAATGCTGTCCCCAGAGGCTGGTCTCATCAGGGAGCTCTGTGAACCCCTGACTACTATGTATAAAGTCTGTGCCTGCCCACATGTTTGCATGAATATTTCTCACTCTTTTTTTGAATCAGGAATCTCTTTGGGAATTGGGAGTGGTGGCCTATGTCTGTAATCTAGCATTTGGAAGGGGAGGGCACTGAGGCAAGAAAATCTCATTAGTTTGAAGCTAGCCTGAATGATAAAATAAGACTCTGCCTCAATAATAAAACAAAGCAAATAAATAAATAAATCTTTGTTAGCTTAGGACCCTTCTTAGAAAAAAAAATGTTTCTAAGTGTACAAAACACAAAGGATTGCAACAAGCAAAAACTGAATTACAAAGCATTTATGTTACAGCCTGGTAATAAATTTACTTATTGATCAACATTGATTGACAAGCTCTAACTGTCTCCAGAGAGCTTAGCAATAATCTTTACTCTGTAGTGATAAAGAGCTCAGATACTCTGCAGTATCTGCAACCGTATATATGATGTGAAAACACCCGTGGTTTCTATTGGCAACATGGTTATAAATACTAGTAACACTGCTATAGCCTGCTGTCTCTGCTTGTAATTGGCTAAATTTCAATTATAGGTATAAAATCTGTTGTCCCCTTTTATGTTTGCAACTTTGAACTCTCTGGAGTCTAATGAGGAACCTCTGACCTGTATAATAGAGGCCTCTTGAAAGGCCTCTAAGACTCAGCCAGAAAACCCTCAGGACTCAGTAACTTCACGTACTGGGTGAATACATGCATGGATACAGCGCTGGGGTAGGCCCAAATAAAACATAGAAAGCAAAGAGTTCTT
Source organism: Mastomys coucha (assembly GCF_008632895.1). NCBI lineage: Eukaryota > Metazoa > Chordata > Mammalia > Rodentia > Muridae > Mastomys > Mastomys coucha. The sequence goes on along the minus strand of NW_022196904.1, from coordinate 163,966,891 downwards.
AGACTCAGAACAGCTAAGGAAACCTCTACAAAGCTCTGTCTCGAAGATTCAAATACATTGATTATCTGAATTAAGATTCAAATGTATTCATAATTCACTTTTGCAAACTTTTTAGTGTTCTACATAGTTCCCTTAAAATGTACAATGAAAGTTCATAAATCAGAAGAGAGAAGAAAAGAGAAAGTAAGCTGGAAACATAAAATGAAGGTTAAAGCTCACAAACACAAAAAATGAAGTAAGCCACACCTTCAGTCCTGGGCAGCAGTTGGGCATGCATCTAAAAATCGAAAACTTGAATAGTCACAGAATTCAGGAAAATATTGACCTCTGCAGTAAGACAAAAATTTCTCCTATGGATCCTTATAGAAAGACTGATTTATAAAGTGTATTTGTAAAACAGCTCAGTGGACAAAGGTGTCTGCTACCAAGCCTAAGGACTAGAGTTCAAGTCCCAGAATACACAGAGGAAGACATGACCTAACTCCCACAAGTTGTCTTCTGACCTCCACCCATGGCAAAGCACTGCATGCTCCCCACAAATTAAATATAAATGTAATTAAAAAAAAAAAAGAGGGCCGGGCAGTGGTGGTGCACGCCTTTAATCCCAGCACTTGGGAAGCAGAGGCAGGCAGATTTCTAAATTCGAGGCCAGCCTGGCTCTACAGAGTGAGTTCCAGGACAGCCAGGGCTACACAGAGAAACCCTGTCTCAAAACAACAACAAAAAAAAAACAAACAAACAAACAAAAAAAGAGAATCCCACAGATCTTTACAAAGAGAATATTGTAAATAATGAAGCTTAAAAATACTAGTAAGAAACAGGAAAACATTTCACAAAAAATTTAAAGCAGTATACATTATTTTTTTAAAAAGTATTTATTTATTATATGTAAGTACACTGTAGTTGTCTCCTGACACACCAGAAGATCCTGACACACATCAGATCTTGTTACAAATGGTTGTGAACCACAATGTGGTTGCTGGGATTTGAACTCAGGACCTTCAGAAGGGCAGTCAGTGCTCTTAACTGCTGAGCCATCTCTCCAGCCCCCAGTTTATTTTATTTAAAAAAAAAAAAATGGCAAAATAGCAAGCCATTCAGCTCAGTGGTGAAGCACAGCTCAGCTGACAGCTCTAGCTAATGGCCTGTGGCCATTCACATCAGAACTGAATCAGGAACACCCCACAGCAGGAGGTGGCAAACTTTTCTTAAGGTCTCCAAAAGCCTATCTCTGAGCTTTGTAGGAATCAGGTATTCCATGGCAAACTGCTGGGTTACTGTCTTGTGCTCCAATGAGGTTTATTCATAGACTCTAAAATTTGAATTTCTTACATGTTTCATAAATTGTGTAGGAAGCCCCCACCTCCACCCCTTTAACTTTTCCTTAAACCTTCTCTTCTAAAGATAGAGAAACAATACTTAGGTTACTAAAAGAAGCAAGGGACTGGATTTGATCTATATGAAGATATGTGTAATTGGGGGAATTGAATCACGTGTTTATAACTGTTTGTAAACCTAGGTCTTCTAAAAAAAATGAGGGCATTTCATGATCCCGTTCACAATGAACTTAGAAGCCTTCAGACAGCTGTAGCTTCTCTCTCTGCTCTGAGAGAGGGTGAAGGCTTGGCGCTTCCCACGATCTACTGGGTGACAATTTGCTTCATCTTTTTATGTTTCAGTGTCTTCATCTGTGATGGGAGATGCTTACAGTGAGCCCTTTACCCGTGGCTGGGACAGTTAGTAATTGCACCGGTAGAGCCCAGGCAAGTGTGAGGAAATGAGGAATGACAAACACCCAGAGGAACCCTATTCTTATTCAAGGTGACAGTTACACTGTCACCTACAGTGCACACAACAACTTGAGCTCCCAACAACAGACAGTTGGAGTTCAATAGGGATCCTGGTTGCCCCCAGCAACTCACCCTGCTGGTGTTCCACTGTAGGCTGTGCTGGGTTACCTTTGTGTATTTTCTTAAGGTTTTTGGTTTTGTTTTGTTCTTCAGTCGGGTCTGCGAATCGGGCTGTGTATATGACATGGGCTCCTTGAACCACGCAAGGATAAAATTCTTTGCTGAGCCAGGGAAATGCCGATGTAACCTCCAGCACATCCCAGAACAGGCTCAGAGCTTGTTGGCCTTTGGGACCTTGTAACTCCTGAATGCTTGACTGTGAAGCACTCACATAATGAACAAGGCAAGGTCTAGAGTTACATGTAAGTTGCAGTAGTTATTTCTAAGGACACTTACTCTTGAGTGCGCGTATTCATTCACTGGAACAATAAGGCCTTGTACTATTAAGGTGAAATGTTGGGTTTGAGTCCAAGGACTACTGTTACCAAACCTAGCCACAGGGCCTTATCCACGTTAATATTTATTGCCTATTAATGACATTTGCTAAAATCCACATCTTCTAAAGTTTATACAACTTTCTAAGTAGCCCTCAAGGAAAACAATTTTCAGCGTGACCCCATCTTTTAAATTTCTTCACTTCATTAATCTGTACCTCCAAAGACAAAATTAAAATGTGTGTTTAAATAGCCAGATAGTCTCCTTTCTCACAGTTATATCTTTTATATCTACCCTATTAACTGGGACGGAGTGGGCTGCTTGAAAACAGGCCAAATGAGTCTGAGAAGCCAACTCCTCCACAGAGTACCTGGAGGAAGAGCTGGGGCATTTTCTAGAAAGGTCCTGTGTAAGTCTATTCCCTTTTTCTATTTACTGAACCCCATCAGAGTTACAGTGTACCCTCTGAATCCCCAGGGAGTTTATGTTCTCAAGGAGAATTAATCGCACAAGGGATGTTCATAACACTTTATTTTTCCTTTTCTCTCTCTCTCTCTTTTTTTTTTTTCAGAGACAGGGTTTCTCTGTGTAGCTCTGGCTGTCCTGGAACTCACTCTGTAGACCAGGCTGGCCTCAGACACCAGCCTGCCTCTACCTCCCAAGTGCTGGGATCAAAGGCGTGCGCCACCACGCCCAGCTCATAACACTTTATTTCAACACAGAAGAAAGTAGGTAAGAATACAGGGGTGTGTGTCTGTGCATGTGTGCTTGTGTGCTTGTGTATGTCTCTGTATGTGTGTGTCTGCATGTGTGTCTCTGTGTGTATGTCTGTGCATGTGTGTGTCTGCGTGTGTGTGTCTGTATGTGTGTGTGTGCATGTGTGCGTGTCTAAAGTGTATGTCTGTGTATGTGCAAGTATGTGTCTCTGCATATGTATGTATCTGTCTGTGCATGTGTGTGCATGCAGGTGTGTGTGCATGTGTGTGTGTGTGTGTTTGTGTAGTCACATTTCCACTGTGAAGTCATGGGAAGAGAGAGCCACTCTTTACTCAGCAATCACTCTCCCTTTAGTTTAAAAAGTGCAGCTCTTCGCAAGCAAAAGCTCCACTTTTCCTCGATGCAATAGACCCAGCCGTTGTCCTCCTGCCCAACAAACATGGACTCCACGCTCTTCAACAGCAGGCTGCTAAGAATGGGAGCCCAGACATTCTCAGCCTTGCAATGCTGATCTGAGATTGACTTCCCTCTGCTCTGCTAGAAGAAAAGGATCCCTGCCCCCAAGTTGTTCTTCCAAACATGACATGAGAGGCCTTTTATAAACCCCTGGGTTCTACTCACTCTTTATTGAATTACAATGAGATGGAAAGAGATCTGGTGGCCCACACACTTAAGCCTCACATTCTAGTTGGTCTTACTTTGCAAAAAATAAAAAATAAAATAAAGTAAAATAAAATCTATTGGTAGTCTAGTTTCTAGTTTCCTTTTATCATCTACAAATTATGCTTGCAACTTGGTCCACGTGCCAGCTTCCATGGAAACAAGCCATTCTGTGTATATTCACTGAACACTGGCGAGGTAGCAAGGCTAAGATGTACAAACTACTGCCCATATGAGGAAAATGTATTATTCACTTCTGTGATCCCGAGGAAGGATGTGTCTGATAATGGGAACAGAATATAACCACTCACTTATGCCACTTACTCTTTTTTTTTTAAAGTGCTGAGGAATGCCTCTAATTTGAATTCATTATTATTGTCTTGAGATATTACCGATAGACGGCTGCCAAAATATTGTACAAATGAGGTGGTAATATATCATGAGTTACCTGAGCCAACTGGGTTTGCCACTTGGCAATAAGCCTTGCTCCCTCTGTGAAATCAACAGCTTGGTTGTGGAAGTTAGCAGGCTTTCAGCTGCCTCTGTGACTGCCTCTCTAAAGACACACCTCTGCCGAGTAAGCTCCCGGCAGACTGTTGTTCATACATTCTGTGGCTGACCTGGAAAGGACTAAATATGTGTAGGATGACCCAGGATTGGTGCCAGGTGAGGGTTTGACTATCTGGGTTTTATTTGCCTGGCTCATTTAAACCAAGGGGTGAATATGAATTTTTTTCCCTTATTTTTTAGTAACCGCTCAAAACACTGTGGTAATAGGGACCCAGTGGACTGAGAGCTGTAATTAGTGATGTAAATGAGGGGGAAAAATGTTCTCTGGGGACTCGGTGAGCTAAGCAGATTTACCCCTGGGGCCTTGTGACCACTGTCATCAACTTCCTGATGCTCCATGATCTTGGGAAACACCACCATGGGGTGGATTAACAGATAAGAGGGGACGGAGGCTTTAGCGGGTAACTGAACATGGTCCAGCTTTTGCCCAATATGATAGATCTGAGCTGCCCATCAGGCAATTCTTTCGAACCCTCTGCCCTTGCCCTCTCCTTCTTTCTCTGACAGGGTCTCTCTATCCCAGGCTGATCTCACCTGGTAGCCGAGAGTTGACCTTGAACTTTCCTGCCCCCATCTCCTAAGAGCTTCGATTGCAAGCTTCTAAGCACCAAGTCCAGTTTATGCAGTACCCACTACTGGCCTCTAACCCTGGGCTTCCAAATGCTTGGCAAGCACTCTAGCAAGTGAATTTCACCACTAGCCCTAATATCTCTCTTTTGATTAAAAAAATAAAATAAGAGCCATTTATTGCTTGAGAGGGTTTAACTGGCTAGAATACTTTGGAATTGCCAAATGATATCTTTCAAATACCACTCTTTGGTTGGTATTTCTATCTGCAGAATATTAGAATACAGGGCTAACCTTGAGTTACGAGTGTGCTGTGACTCATTCACTGATAAACCAGGAGGGGATAATTATCTTATTTATGGTAAACATTTCTGGGTGACTAGAAGTCAAGACAAAGTAGTAGGGAAAGGGTAGGGCCATTTTTAAAGGATATACGATAAGAGACAAGTGCAAGGTATATGCTGTGTCATCGGCATCCAGTTTCACAGTGGTGTCACCAAGTTACCATCCAGGAGGCTGGCTCCTGGGCCTAACAAAACTTTCAGTCACTATGCATCAACTTTGTTGTAATGCAAGGCATTAGAGAAGTAGGCTCTTAATTTTCTGCAATGTTATTATTCTTTGAAAGTACACACACACACACACACACACACACACACACACACACACACACTACTTTTGGGGTATAGACAACTCAAGTTTTTTTTAAAGAAGGACGCCTAACAGATTATCAAGACTCTCGCTCCAAAAAGGGAGAAAAGACAGTTGGTGATAGCGATCAGTAGGAGAGTTTCTGTTTTCTTAGCCCACAAGAAGCACTGGATTCAATCCTCAATAGCACATGCGTAAGCGTGAACTTTGTAGGAAAAGGGTTAAATATATAAGGAAAGTCAGTTGGAAATTTTATTGCTCTTGGTACAAGGCCACGGCAAGACTTATGGGACAGAAGGCTTAAAGAACATAAAGGTTATGGGTGGGTAGGGTACAGGTACATCATTTAGAAAAAAGTAAATGCTGTGTTTAAAATAGACTTGGACCATTTGAATGGTCTGAAATCTGTAAACAAGGAAGGTAGGGCTTCAGTAGATTCAGTTGTGGCAAACAGAGTTCCTGGCTTTCATTCAATACCTATTTACATAGTCGACAGACAAACATATACATGAGGACCTTGACAGGAACTTCAAAGGGACAGCATACAGACCTTGGGAGGTGAGGAGGGGACACATGCCCAGCAGGGAATCTCCAGCAAGCAATGTAAACACCTGTTCAGGGTTTTAAATGCTAGGGAAAATATGAAAATGAAGGCAATCACCAATGTCTTTTTCTCTTTATAAAAAAACCATTATTTTGATTTTACACGTGTGTATCATATGTGGTTGTCCACAGAGCAGAAGAAAGCACCAGATGTCATAGAGCTGGAGGGAGCCACTTGGAGGTGGGTGCTGGGACCTGAACTTGGGTCCTCTAGAAAAGAGGCGCATACTCCTAGGAGCTTGGCCTTTCCAGCTCTGTCACTGACGCCCTAAGTCGCCAGTCGCTTTGGAAACTGGGAAGGTATAAATGGTCCATACATTGACTGTGATTGAAGCAGAGTGTAAATAGGGCGGGGTGGGGGGAGGGAAAAAGCTTCTTGAAAATCAGTAAGTCTGGAAATAATAAAAATAATTTAAAAAGAATCTACTAGACCCAGGTTAAAGAAAGTTAATTGTCATGTTAGTTGCTTAGTTAACAAAAACATTTTTCTTTTTTTCTTTTTTCTTTTTTTTTTTGAGACAGGGTTTTTCTGTGTAGCCCTGGCTAGGCTGGAACTCACAGAGATCTGCTGCCCAACTGCTGGGATTAAAAGTGTCTACCAACATGACTGGCAAAATCAAAATTTTAATAATGAAATATGTAAAGCAGATATATTAACTAGTTAGTTAAGGCCAATGCTAATCCGGCATAGAAATGTACTTTATGTATGAAGCAGCATTTTACAGAATACCTTGAGATAAGTGTTTTAGGAACATTATACAGCAGACCACAGGCTTATATATTTTTATTACCAACATTAATATTTGTACTAGACAGATTGAGTTTGCTATATTTAAACTGTAGTCACTTTCACAATACTGATTATTGTTCAGCAAGTAAATTCACAAGGACAGGAAGAGTTGCCACAGCAAAACAGGGCATGCTTCTCACACCAGGTGCCCCACCTGGGAGATGAAGCGAGAGAAGAAACTTTTGTATTGGGTACCTATTTATCCTACCTTGGGGGAAAATAATTATTACGAAGCAGGAACGTGAAAGAAGAACCAATTTGTCATAAACCTGAGGCCTGTGACACACCAGTCTGCCTTCTGGGAACGTTTTGTTTAATCTTTATTAGGAGGGAGACAAGGGGAGTCTAGAGGCCGGGGTGAACCAGGGAAGAAGTGTAGTTGGGATCCTCTTCATCAAGCTACGGGATGAGGGACGAGAGAGTTGTTGTGTTTCTGACCTCAGAGGGGAGAGTCCTAGGTGAACCTCAGCAGTTCCCAGGACTCCTCCAAGTTCCAGCAAGGCCACAGTGGAGCAGGAATCACCACCCACACTCTAGTACAGTGTGGAAATGTCAAGGAACTTATCCCGCTCCACCTGTTCTCCCCAGAGTCCCAGAGCTACACCAGAACAATGCAACAACGCTACACGGTACATGGGGAAAGCACAGCTGTAACGATTAGGCCACCAAGGCCACGTGAACAACCCCTTGTACAACATCCTTGTAGAGGAAAGAGAATTTAATTTCCTATTTCTGATGATTCATCTGACTCAAGTTCTCTTGTTCGTGGACTGTGTCCTTTTAAAAAAACAACACAGGGGTACTGGGGAGATGGCTCATTGGTTAAGAGCACTTGCTGGCCTTACAGAGGAGTTTAGTTCCCAACAGATGCACTGTGCAGCTCACAACTGCCCGGAACACCAGTTCCAGGGGGCTCTGACATTCTCCTCTGACTGCACATACGAACAAAGGAACACAAATGTACAAAGAAATAAAAGTACAACAACTCTTTTGTTTGTTTTAAGACTGACACAGGCATGGTCAGATACAGGTAGGACTTGGCATGCTAGCGCTACTACAAATTGAGAAAAGACAAGGGGCCCGTGCCTCCTGCAGGGATGAGTTAGGCTTCCCCCGATAATCACTTAAAACACTCAATAGGGAAAGAAACTACCAGGCTGAAATCTGGAACAAAGCAGGACCCCAAAGAGCTATCGAGGGGACACATTTCTCCTCATGGGGCACATGTGCTGACAGGCATCTATCTGAACTGATTGTGGCACCCTCGTTAGGAGAAGCAGAATGGAAGTTAAAGCATAGGGCACACACAAGACCCTTCTTCTGGCACACAGGGCTTCTAAGAGCTCTGTGTGAAACTGAAAATTAGGGCGGGCCAGAGCAAACCTACCTTCTAGCCCTCCATGGGCAGGAACTGTGGTATATGAAGGGTATGTTAGGGTGGATGGAACTGTTTTTTTTTTTTGTTTTGTTTTGTTTTGTTTTCTGATACAAACAAAAATAGAGCATATTTATTAACAGTAGGAAAACTACTTACAATAACAATGCATTACATTTCCTATAATAAACACAGCCAGAAGAGAAGAAGAAACTTCTTAGTATTCTGATGCAGTAGAGTCAATGACTGTACCATACACACCTTAACATACCCACATAAAGCATTCATTTCATAGGCAGGAAAAAAATGACTTTTGTCTGACACTGAAATAGATTTCCTGGTTTTCAGCTTTGATTATGTACTACACATAGACTTCAAATATTAAAAAAAAAAAGTTAACAACAAAAGGTGAGCATGATGGCACAATATCTTTAGTCCCAACATTAAAAGCAGAGACAGGTAGATCTCTCTGAAACCAAGGCCAGCCTGCTCTACATATCAAGTTCAAGGGGATGGAACTGTTTTAAATGCCATATTCTCAAGGAGGGTCTTAGGTTCAAACTCAAATTCATACCACTTAGGTGGTATATTTTAAAAGAGTGAGGTTATGGCTTAATGAGCCCAGACACGGAGTGCAGCCAGGACCAAAAGAGAGTCCTTCCTGGAAAAGGCCACTCAGCCGCAACATATCTCTGTAAATATTTTTTAGTGGGCAGTAATGAGAAATTCCTGATCAAGAATAAGCAAGCACACATATAAGAGCAAAAAGTGTCAAGTATGGAATCTACTAAAACCACACATTTTAAGTCGAGGCGAGGCACGGGTAAGTTTTTGTTAACTCCTGAGTTCAGTTATTCATTCTACATGTCTTGGGCATTTCCTCTGTGCCGGACAGTGTTGCATGTGCTGAACACATATGCTGTCACATGAACAAGTCGCCAGGCAGAAGTCTGCTGACCTACCATCAGATTAGCGCTTAAATTACCTTCTGAGTTCTCCCAAGATTTCCAGACACAAAGCCTAATGAGCACCCATGACCATTTAGAGGCAGATTTTGAAATAAACAGAAGTCTCTTAGGACTGAAGTTGATATCACTGGTTCCTTTCTCAGAATCTTATTCCCCAAAGGTTCCGTGGCTGAGCTATGCATATAAGCAGGAAGGTGATACAAGACAAAGCGAGTCCTTCCTCAACGACGTTACCTCAAGGGTAAATACCTCTAACCTTGTGAAGGTCCAAACAGGTGGCCTGTTACTGGGAATCATAGCATGAACTGGAAAACATTGGTTTTGAAGGTTCATCTGGAAAGAGTCAAAGGCATAGGAAGGGTGGAGGACACTTAGACCAATATTTAGTTACCCAGGGACTGCCTGCATTCACCACAGTGCGAGCAGAAATATCAGCAGTATACACCATTTAGGACACTGAAGTGTGTTTGTACTAATTATTAACCCGTATCTTTGACTCAGGCTTTCCCAGTGAGTATTCAAACCGTCACCTCCGCAATTCTGTGTTTGTTTTCTCTTATTAAACATTCTGTCAATTGTCATTTACTCCGCCCCCAGGAGCCCTTGCCTTCTTCTAACTTCTGCCAAAGCACAACAGTATGGTGTAATCATAATAAAAATCAGAGTTGGCCAGGAAGGTGTCATTGAGCCTGTAATCCCAGCGTTCAGGAAGCAGAGGCAAGAAGACTGTGAGCTTGAGACCAGCCTGGGCTACACAATAAGAGGGAGTCTCAAATGTTAAGAACGATCAAGTCACGCTTATCCCATTTTACACATGAGGAGACAATAAGCCAGGACACTTCCTGAGACAGGTGCAGAGGAGCGTGAGAATTTGGTTTACCTGCTCAACCGACCTGAAGTTAAATTGTGCTCGGCCAGCGGTTCCTCTCACCTGGACGAGGTTCAGTTAGTTTCTAAGGTGCCGTGGGGGATGAGAGGGAAGCCCTGTGCATTCGAATGCACAGTTCTAGCATGGGCTGGCTTTCCCCTCCCTGCCGTTAGAGTTGTTTCATCTACTAAGTCATGTCTTGACTTAGGCAGTGGTTTACAAAGCAGTTTCTTCCAGAGGGAGGCACCACTGGGCAGAAGTTTTGGACTAATGAAAATGCAGAGCATTCCTGCAGCCTCAGAGAGCCTCTGCGCCTTCAGGGCCTCAGACCATTGCTGTAGCCGACAGGAAGCCTTCGGGGCTTCAGGACTCCTCCCAATGCATTCCCAACACTGACTTATTTCATCCTTCACAAAAGATCGTACTATCGCAGTCATAGCTTTTAAGTTGGCTGTCTCCAGAACATCAGAACATAATCTGTGGGTCTTGAAAACGCTCACTCAGGAAATAGTGCAGCAAAAGAGACCCTGACTTGACCTTCCCTTCTTTGCGGGCCTCTCAGACAGCCTGCCTTGCCTTCTCCAGGTATCTGTGTATACAGGGGGATGAGGCTGAAGGTTACCCAGGACTAGCGTTAAGTCAGGGTTGAAGAGAGATGTGACCAACAGCTGTTTCTTTGGTCTCCATGGCAAAGATGGCTCACACAGAAGGGACAGACCACCTCCCTTTATTAAAAGAACGTTCTTTTATCCTCCTAGAGCTGATGAATCATTCTGGGGCAGCCTTTCATTTAGACTTTATGATTTACTGGTCCTAGAATGGTGCGATGTGAAAGGATGTATTAACCCAGTAAAGAGGCAAACCTTGAGGAAAAAAAAATTGTTGTTGACAACAATTTGCTAATGCACTATTTGGATTACTGGTTACAGCCTTCCTAGTCCTCCAGCCTGGGTTTCGCACTCACCACCACCAGGTACAGAAGGGGGTTCGCAAGCATCTGAAACAGTGACTGCCAGGTGAACTAACCAGGCAGAAAGCAATATAACAACATAATAGTCGGTCTCTTCAAGTCTGTGGAGAAAGCTCTTACCTAGGCTGCCTTCTGAGATGGACATGACTCACTTCTTTTTTTTTTTCTTTCTTAAATTAGATATTTTCTTTATTTATATTTCAAATGTTATCCCCCTTTCCTGGTTACCCCTCCGAAACCCCCATCCCTTCCACGACTCCCCTTGCCCACCAACCCACCCACTCCTGCTTCCTGGCCCTGGCATTCCCCTACACTGGGGCATCGAGCCTTCACAGGACCAAGGGCCTTTCCTCCCATTGATGTCAGATAAAGGCCATCCTCTGCTACATATGCAGCTGGAGCCATGGATCTCACCATGTGTATTCTTTGGTTGGTGGTTTAGTCCCTGGGAGCTCTGGGGGATACTGGTTGGTTAAGACTCACTTCTTAAGTAACTGACGAGTTCAGAGGTCACATGGGTGATGAGGTATGGTCTGTTCTGTTCTGTAAGGTGTCCAAACCCAGTTTGAGTTAACACTGACAGTGTGAGAGATTCCACATGCACTTGAAGCCAGTCTGTTAGCAGACTAACAGCAAGTCCTTGGCCCTTTGGGAACTTGGGATCGTTGCTGGAAAATAATTTTTAGGCTAAGGAAATGTTTGGAAGTTCTGCTTTCAGTTAGCTCTTTAGGGTATTAGTTGATCACTGCCCCAGAAAAAGAAGGAAGGGGGAGGGGAAGGGAGGAAGAAGAAGAGGATGAAGAGGAAGAGGAGGAGGTGGGGGAAGAGGAAGATCAACAACAACAACAACAACAACAGTAGCAGAAAAATAAATTAAAAATTTCCAAGTGTGTAAACACAAAAGCCAAACTCTGGTGATCAAGTTCCTCACTGGTGATGGTGCAGCCTCCCGGGATGGACCTCTCAGGCCCTGCCCTCAGCCCTGTACTTCACAGGCTCTTTCTAACTGGAGGCATGAGAAGGGGAGTCCACTTGCTGACTGAAGCTTTATGGAACTGGAAGTTCTCCATGCAAGCGAGGAGGTGGGACTAAAATGCTACCAACATTAAAAGACGATGCTCCAGCAGGAAACACCACTCCGCACTCACAGAACCTGACTGATCAAACGGAATAGGTGTGCAGGTGATAATCCATACAGCTCATCACAGACACAGAGTTCCCTCTACTTTGAAACTGCACTGTCAGAGGCAGCTAGAGTCCAACTTCTGTCCCGTCCCATAGTGATGCCACCTTCCTCCTGGACTCTCCCGCTGGTCCAGTGTGACGCCCCCACCAAGGACACCGGTGACCCCTATTTTCCGATCTTCACACCTCCAGTTCCCGCATGACTCCCCCGCCTTCATCTCCGTTCCTCAACCAGCACAGTATGCCTGAAAGCACACTAATGAGTAAGTAGCACATAGGAATAAAAACCATTTCTAGAACACCTACTATGTGCCAAGTCTATGTTTAATTATTTGAGAGGACTTCCCATTTACGCACCCTCCCCCCATCATTTGAGGCACGCAGTGTGGTGGTTAGAGACCAATGCTCAGCAGCCTGTTAGCTGGGTGGGATTTTAATTATGGCTTGTAGACCACATCTGAGGGGACCCAAATGCTGTCTGTAAGGCTCCTCTTGACTCAGAGTCTATGATTATTACTCATTTTCCTCCACTTTTCTTGGAATATAGTTGGGCATTTTTAAGAATATAAATTTTGTAAGAGCCAGGGCTGTTATGAGGAAAGGTACTCTAATATACCCCAATCTTTCCCATTAAAGGGGGATTGCCTCTGTAAACTCTCCACTTATCAAATGATGTCTCCCTTCCCCAGCCTAACA
>NW_022196904.1:163949942-163953460 GCF_008632895.1 Mastomys coucha | reverse complement strand
GGAGGGAGGGAGGGAGGGAGGGAGGGAGGAAGAGGAGAGCCAGGCGGGCGGCTGGCAGCCTACCGTCTTCTGCTTCTTGACCCCCGACATGCTGCGGCTGTCACGAAGCCCGGGTCCGGGGCGCAGAGACGTGGATGGCGGCGGTGGCTGCCGGGCTCCAGGGAAGGAGGTATAAAAAGGCTCCTCAGACACGTCGCACTTCCCTTGACCGGCCCCCTTCTCCTACTCCTCCTCCTCCCGCCGCACTCCTCTCCGCCCCGTCGGCTCCGCCAGCAGCGCCCAGCCCCGGGGACCCGGCAGCCGCCAGGGCGGGGTTCCCCGCCGGCGCTCCGCCAGCTCAGGTCCAGGACAAGCCTGACACACACATTCTGCCCTCGGTCCCCGGAGCACCCCTCACCTCTCACCACATTTCACACCCGACAAGAATCGCTCCGACCCTAGAGTGTACTGAGTTAAAGGCGAGCGCATTTGAGGCCACCAGGCTTGCTGATGTGGATAGACCTCGGAACACCAGAGCCCAGGCTGTACTTAAAGCTTTACGGGGTGCTCACTCCCGCACCCCAGCAAATCCTGCCTTAGCCTGCCTTATTCCTCGGGGGTTGCCATCGTTGCCTGGCTTCAGGCAGCAAGTTTTTTCTCTCCATTTGGCAAACGAGGTCATCGAGATATTTGGGGCTTCGCCAGATTATATTCCAAGCGAGGGGGGAATTCAAACCTGGCTTGTTAGTGCAAAGTGTGACCCTTCTTTACACCCCCATACCTCATCATTACAGCAAGAAAAAGGAAAACCTTAAGTTCGGCAATTAACTGCCCCATGCTTCTGATATTGCGATCAGGGTCCTTTCCGCCCCACAAACAACATCACAGACAGATCAGAGGACTGACGGACTGACTGCTACATGTCACCAAAAAGTCAAGTCTGCTGGGCCAGACCCAGAGGATGGGCAATAGGAGAGCAAGAGAGCCTTGCCATTTATCTCAAACATGTCCCTACTGCAGCACTTCTGCCAGTGGGGTGGGCCTAGAGGAGGAAACCATACCAGTTGAGGAGGATTATGGGCTTTAGGTTTTATGAGATGCCACTCTCTGGAAAGAACTGCGTGTCAAAGATGAGTAAGCAAGAGAGAAGCTATGCTGACCAGCACCTTTGGGAGCAGTCACTGGCTTTTCTGTACCCAGTCTTCCTGTCTGAGGACACAAGCAGGCCTGAAAGGAACAAAGACCTTAAAGGTCTGCTTCTTCAACCAACCGCCCCACCCCCTTTCTATGAAAGGGCTAGAAGTGTGGGGTGACTCTTTTCTTCCGCACCTAATTTCCTTCTAAAAGATGCTCAATTTTCTTTACATCTGAAGAGCTACTAACTAGTGTCCCTTCTGCATGGGAAGATGGCAAAGAAAAGTGAGCCAGGAGCCAAACTTTTTTTTTTTTTCGAGACAGGGTTTCTCTGTGTAGCCCTGGCTGTCCTGGAACTCATTCTGAAGACCAGGCTGGCCTCGAACTCAGAAATCTTCCTGCCTCTGCCACCCAAGTGCTGGGATTAAAGGCGTGCGCCACCACTGCCCGGCAAACTTTTAAGGGCAGCCTGATCAGATAGATGATCACGTTCCTTGCTCCTGTGCTAACATTCTCCCCAAGACTGTGTTCATCACCGTGCTCCACGTGATACTGATTTACAGCCCTCCATACCACACACCACATTCACATGAGGGTCCAATTTTGCCCACTTTCTTTTCTTTGTAGAACTTGGTGAGGGTTGAGGAAACGTAAAAAGGTTGAGCCTCTTATGGTTTAGAGAAGTTGGAATCGATCAGTCAAACTTATCGAGACCATCAGGGGAAACACAAGAATCCCAGCGTTGGTGAGTGTTTATGTCAGAGGTTCCCCAAGATATTTTAGGTGTGCTTAACATATTTTAATCAAGGATCTAGCAAGGAGGCACCACCCACCCATGGTCAGGATTAAGGAATTCAACCGCGTTGTCCCCTAGTGGCTGTAATGCGTAAGTGTTTGAGGAAAAAAAAAACTGAATTGTTGAAACTCCTTACATATGTAGCATTCCATTCATTGAGAAGTCCTGTCCTGTAGCTTCTGGTCAGGCTTCCCGGATACATGCAATGGCAAGGCAAGAAATAGATCCTCTTTAGTCTGGTCATCTCAACTAATGTATGTTTGGAACCAGTAAAAAATGATAAAGGCGTGCTTTAACTGTTTGACATAAAGCATATACGTGCCAAAAATATTTTGATGCAGGGCTATGGGCTTCTGTCATGGTGTGGGGTCTACTGATGGGAGTTAACATACCAACCCCCGATTAGATATGTACAATAATCTCCAGCTTGGAGTCTTGTAAACTGGAGCTTATAATTAAGAGCATTTGGACCTGAAAAGGTGGATCTGCACCTAAAGTGCTTGCTGCTGCTCAGGAGGGTGGAGTTTAGTCCCCAGTGCCCACGTCAGGTGGTCTCCTGTGACTCCAGCTCCAGATGATCTATGCCCTCCTCCCATCTCATGAGGCAGTGTCCCCACCCCACCCCATACATAAGTAAGCTAATACTAACAAAAGATACTTTTAAAAATTAAAGACATTTAAAAAATCAGTCTAAGAGGCAACGACCACCTTGATTCCTTCAAGAGACGGCAGAGTATCTTTACACTATCTTTGTCTGTGTTCTGGCCTACAGCTAATTCTGCAGAAGCACAAAGGACAATGGGAACTGATTGTCAAAGTTTCCTGGAGGAGGAATAAACATGACCTGGAACTTTAAGAACTGGTAGAGCTCTTCTCCAAAGTGGGTGGTATGAAGTTTTTGAAAATTAAAGTCAGAGAGACACGTGTGAAATCACATGGTATGTTCAGCAGATCACCAAGATTTCTGCGGTTGATTTTAGAAGACACGACAGGAGAAGAGGAAAGGCTGGGAAGGGAGAACATGCTGTTCCAATCAGACAGCAACATGAATGTGTGTGTATGTGTTTTCTCTTCATGCTCATCGGAGTGTGTTAGCTGTGTGGCTGGTCTTCACTGGAACACTGGGATGCTTGTCAGGTCCAGGGATCAGAATTAACTGTCCTAAGGTATCCAAAGTCTGGAGAGTGAAGGGCGTGTGTGTGTGTGTGTGTGTGTGTGTGTGTGTGTGTGTATCTCCAGGGCAATATTTTTCTTCCCCTCATGATATGTACATATGGTGTACATACATGTTTGCGTGTGTGCCCATATGCACATGGAGGCTCAAGGTTGATATGAAGAATCTACTTCAAATGTTCTTCTATCTTAAATTAGGGTCTCTCAACCATCTTAGAACTCACCAATCTAGCTAATCTTGATAGCTAGCTTGTTCTGGAAACCCATCCCTGCACACCAAGATTGGAAGTACAGATAGACCCCCATGCCCACCCATTATTTTTTTCTTATGTCTTTGGGAGAGCTACTCTGAGCTTCTTCCCCTTTTCTTTTTCTTCTTCCTCTTCTTCTCCTCCTCTTTCTCTTCTTCCTCCTCCTCCTCCTCTTCTTCCTCCTC
>NW_022196904.1:163940641-163949579 GCF_008632895.1 Mastomys coucha | reverse complement strand
TGTAGACCAGGCTGGCCTCGAACTCAGAAATCCACCTGCCTCTGCTTCCCAAGTGCTGGGATTATAGGCGTGCGCCACCACCGCCCGGCTTTGCTCTGACCTTCTTAAGCTTTAACTGCTGAACTATTTCCCCAGCCCGTAGGAAAATGTCCTAGAGCTGGTCTAGTTGGGCCTAGTGCCACAAGCTTGTCATTCTGTCTATTTGAGAGGCTGAAGGGGAGGGTGGAAAGTTTAAGGCCTGCCTGGGCTACAGAGACAGAAGAACTGGAATGCGTGGGTATTTGGAGGAACAGATGAAGCTCAAGAGCGAGGAGCTAAACACTAGGGCAATGGCCACAGATGCTGGAGACAGTATATTTGATCTGAGTTTTCAGTGGTAGGAGGAGGCTGCAGTGTGGCATGCCATCGACTGACTGACAGTTGTAGCTCTGTGATATGATCACTTCCTATCTTCCTTTTCTGGAGTCTTCTTTCTGAAGAAATCCAGCCTGTCACTGATGATTCAGAACAGTCTACAGAGAAAAACTAGATGTGGTATGCCAACAGATGTGGGCTCTGCACTCAACAGCTGCCCCACAGGGAAAGTCAGATCTGAACCCTAGGCAGAAGGGATGCTCTTCTCACACACCTCAGGCGGAAGCCAGCCCACAGGGATCAGGTAGTCTTTGTATTAATTTAGAGAGATGGTTCAGTGGGCAAAGATACTTACTCCAAAGCCCTAGGACCAGAGTTCGATTCCCCAGAGCCCACATAGTGGAAGGATGGAACCAACTACTCCAAGTGGTCCTCTGGCCTCTACGTATGTACAGAGTTGAGTGCGTGTACACTTCTTAGTATGTTCACATGTTACATAAAGTACAAATAGATCATTATAGGGATTCCATGTTTCAAGGAACTGCAATGACAAGAGCTGCATTTGTCAACTGTCAGGTGAACAAATGGCATCAGCTCACAAACTGACTAAATTGTTTAGCTTTAAACAAATTCTTTGAAAAGATATCTAGCAGTGTGGCAGAATACTTAATTCATTGTTGTATTTAGAACTTTAAATGGTTGAAAAATATTTGAGTAGACTTGAGTTGTTAAGTTATTTAACTATTGGTGTATTTAAATAAGTTATTAAATGTAGACCTTTTAGGACTTATATTCTAAAGAAACGAAGAAGAAAAGAAGGGGGGAAATGCAATTTAGACTAAAATTGAGCAAATATGTCAAAAACATGACTTTTGAAGAAATAAAAGTATGAAAAAAGAATTTTATCTTGAATAGTGGAAAGATAGAGTTATTTGAGACAGGCTCTCATGTAGCTCAGGTCGATCTCAAACTCACTATGCGCTAAAGCCGACCTTGAACTCCCGATCCTCCTGCCCACATTCACAAGTGCTAGGTTTGTGGGTTTTCACCAACATGACAAGTCTTGTCTCTCTTTAATACAAAATCAAAATTCATAATGATCCCTATCTTTCAGGCTTCTGTAGGTATTGTATTATAAAGGTTTATATAAATCCTATACATTTTCTGAAAAAAAATATAGTTCTACATATGTATTAATATTGTTCAAAAGCTTTTAGGTGCTCTGGAAGAATAACTCATAGTCACTTAAAATGTCAAATTAATTTCTTAGTTGTCATATAATGTTTCAGTCTCTGAATATTAAAAACAGAACTATAGTCACATGGTATCCTGGGTCTTCTAAAGATGGGATATTATTATTGCCTATAATCCTAGCACTTAGGAAGCAGAAGGATCTTGAGTTTCAGATCAGTCTGGGGTATATAGTGAGACCATTTCATAACAAAAAAATGGTCTACTAGAAGCAGAAATAGTGGTCAAAACCATGGCCAGCATCACTAAACACCATTGTGCCTAAACTCTTAAAATCATCCCAGTCTCGGAATCCTGCATAGTCTCCATCAGACCATGCACACTTTCTCTACCCACTTATAGTTTAGAGAGAGACAATTTTGCCCTGGGTTGGGGGACTTCTTTGAAGACCCACAGGCTCTTAAATTTTGTGTGTAATTTTGTGTATATCATGACCTTTTAGGGAGTGATGCACCTGGTTAAGTCAAATGGTGGGAGTATCCACAGCTTTAAATTTCTCTTATAGAGAACCATTGGTTCTCAGGAGTTAGTCTGGGTCAAGCCACAGGGAGGGCTTGACGAACCACAGGTCTTCCCCACCCCACCCTTGCCCCCCACCCTGACCAGCCACTGACTGTCCAGGGCTCTCAACCAGCAGGTGGAAAGGAGTTCTAGCAAGGTGCCCGGTGATGCCCTGTAACTATGGCCAAGGACTAGACCTTAAAGACCTCTCTCCTCCCTGTAGCTCCTCCACACCCTGTTTTTATAGTAAATCTAGAAGTAAAGTAAAAAGAGAATAATATATATGGGGGAGACAGCCTTGAATACTATCCTAGTAACTTACTTCTCTGGATTTTTAATGATTCAAAATTTAACAGGTTTATTGGAAAGGAACTAAGAATCATGTAGAATCTAGATTTCAACATCGGCCCATAAGAAGAGACATATGCATGGCGCAAAAGCTGAAGAGTGTCTATAAGGAAGTGAGAGGACAAGTGAGAGGGATGTGGGTGGGGGCAGGGTCTGAATAAGGTTGAGATCAGTGAGGTTTATCCCTAGGAGTACAATACACTGGTCATTGTGATTAAAACAGGCAAGCAAAACCCCCAAACAACCCTGCTGCCTGGGCTTCACCTCCCCCCCCTCCCGCCCCCGACATAGCTGTTTGGATGGGGGTGCTGCCATGGAATATGTCACATCCTGGGCTGATTCTGCTGTGCAGCCAGCTGGGAACCACAAAGGTAGCCACTGGTTCTCCATCCACAATGTGTACAGAAATTCCTGAGGGTGCTCACAAAAGCACGCATTCCTGACTCTCACCCTGGCGGTCCTCCACAATGTTGTTTAGTTCTAATTAACATGGAGAACTTTTCATTTGACTGGGAGCTCTCTCTTCAAGCGTTTTGTTTAGTCTGCGTCCTTGGAGAGCTTTAAATTCACAACAGCCATCACAAGGAGACCCTATTTTCTCTGGGTACTGCTCTGAGACCAGAGTGTTCTTGCTCAAATGGCGGGAAAGAGAACAGAAAGTTCAAAAACCCATTCATAGTTTTAAACCATGGTTGGTGCTTTCAGAATTTTTAAATGAATTTGTCATTCAACATACAAAATAATGGATTTCATTAAGACATTTTCACGTTTATCATTATATATGCCTAAAAATAAGTGTAACTGAGGAAGTGAGAGACCCCCCACAGCGAGAAGTAAAAATGGTGAAGGGAAACCCTGACACCACTAGGTGATAGGAAGGCCTCCCATTCTCACGGAGAGGGAGAATTAATATCATGAAAATGGCGGTACTGCCTGTGCATACCTTCTTCCTATCTTCCCATGTCCTGCTCAGTTCCCTTTCTTTCCACAAATAGTCTCACTCTGACAGGACATATAAAGATGTTGAGCTTTTATCTCCAAAGTGTTTACCGGATGTTTGTATCTCCTCCTGTGAGGATTGTCTGCTCAGTTCACTGGCCCATTTATTAACGAGTGCTCTTCATATTTAATTTTTTGAGTTTTGTATATGGTGAGCACATTAGCCCTTGGTTAGATGGTGGATTCGCAGTGACTCTTCCCTCTCTCTGGGCTGTCTCTTCCTTTGCTGTGCAGATGCTTGTAAACTACACGCAATTCCACTAGTCCGTTCTTAGGGTTACATCTGGAGGGTGGCAGGAGAGTCCTTTTCAGAAAGTCCTTGTCTGTGCTTGCACCTTAAGGTGTTCTTCCTGTTTCCCTCTGGCAACCTCAGGGCTTAAGGTCTCATGGTCTTTGACAGACTTTGAGTGGATTTTTGTATGCACTGAGAAAGGGATCGAGTTCCGTCTTTCTACTATTGCTGAAGAGCCTGTCTTTTCCCCAATGGAATGTTTTAACATTTTTGTTAAAACAAAAAAACAAAAAAAACAAAAAACAAACAAGCAAACAAAAAATACAAAATAAAAAACCCCCACCAGATGGCTGCAATTGGTTTATGTTTATGCTTTTTCCCCAGTTCTATTTTGCTGGTCCATGTGTCTGTCTGTCTGTCTTTATGCTGGTGGTGTTACTGTAGCTCTGGTGTGGTTTGAAATCGGAATTGTGACATTTCCAGGATTCTCTAGCTATTCTTGCTCCTTGGTGTCTCTCGTGACTCATATGGATTTTGAGATCTTTCTTCTAGTTCTGTGAAGACTATCATTGGAAGCTTAATGAATATTGAATCAAGTGGATAGATCATTTTTTTGTAATGTAGCCATTTTCACAATATTAATTTTGCTAATTCAAGAACATGGGAGGTCTTTCCACACTCTAGTCTCTCCCCAATTTATTTCTTCATAGCTTTTTTTTGTTTGTTTATTTAAGAATTCTGAGTCTTATATTTGTTTATTTTGATGTTTTTGAGACAGAGTTTCTCTACATAGCCCTGGCTGTCCTGGAACTTACTGTGTGGACCAGGCTGGCTTCTAACTCAGAGGGGTTTGCGTCTGTCTCCTGAGTGCTAGGATCAAAGGCTTATGCCACCAAATTTGGCTCTATGCACTTCTGAATTTTCATTGTAGAAATATTTTACTCCTTGCTGATTTATGTTTATTCTTAGGAATCTTTCCAAAGATTTTTTGGATGGATTTCTCCCCCTGATTTCATTCTTGTCAAGTTCATTACTAGTATACAGGAAAACTATTGATTTTTCCGAGTTGATTTTGTATCTTGAAATGTTTAACTCATAGCTAAGAGTTTTGTTATGGAATCTTTAGGGTCTTTTAAGTATGGGATCATGTCATGGACCCATAGGGGTCATCTTCTTTTCCTATTTTTATCTAATTTATTATTTTTCATTTTTGCCTGCTCTGACTAAGACTTGAAATATATTGAATAAGAGTTGAAAACGCCCGGGCAGTGGTGGTGCACTCCTTTAATCCCAGCAGTTGGGAGGCAGAGGCAGGCCGATTTCTGAGTTCGACGCCAGCCTGGTCTACAGAGTTACTTAACCTCTCTGGGTCTGTGGACCGAAGCACGATTGTCTTTTACTTTACAGCTAATATCCATTTATTGGTGAGCACACACTGTGTTTGTCTTTCTGGGTCTGGGTTGCCTCATCTAGTATAATTTTCTTTCTAGTTCCATCCTGCAAATTTCATAATGTCATTGTTTTTAACAGCTGAGTAATACTCCATTGTGCAGATGTACCACATTTTCTTTATCTAGTCTTCAGTTGAAGGATATCTAGGTTGTTTTCAGTTTCTGGCTATTATGAATAAAGATGCTATGAACATAATTGAGCAAGTGTCCTTGTGATGGGATGCAGCATCTTTTGGATATTTGCCCTGAAATGGTAATAGTTGGGTCTTGAGGTCAATTTCTAATTTTCTGAGAAACCACAACATTGACTTCCACAGTGGCTGTACAACTTTGCACTCCCACCAGCAGTGGAAGAGTGTTCCCCTTGTTCCACATCCCCATCAGCATGAGCCGTCATTTGAGATTTTTGATCTAGCCGTTCTGACAGGTGGAATCTCAATGTTGTTTTGATTTGCATTTCCCTAATGACTAAGGATACTGAACATTTCTTTAAGTGCCTCTCAGCCATATGAGAGTCCTCTGTTGAGAATTTTCTGTTTAGATCAGTACCCCATTTTTAAAATTGGATTATTTAGTTTGTTGATGACTAGTTTCTTGAGTTCTCTATATATTTTGGACATTAGCCCTCTGTCAGAGATGGAGTTGGTGAAGGTTTTTTTCCCATTCCAGAGGTTGCCATTTTGCCCTATTGATCATGTCCCTGGCTTTACAGAAGCTGTTCAGTTTCACGAGGTCTCATTATTAAGTGTTGACCGTAGTGCCTGTGCTATTGGTGTTTTGTTCAAGCAGTTGTCTCCTGTGCCAATGCACTCAAGACTATTCCCCTGAATTCTTTTCTATCAGGGTATGTGGTTCTATGTTGAAGTCTTTGATCCATTTGAACTTAAGTTTTGGGCAGGGTTATAGACATAGATCTATTTGCATTCTTCTACAGTTAGACCAGAATCATTTTTAACTCTTTTTGCTCTGTTTTGTTTTGTTTTTCAAGACAGGGTTTCTCTGTGTAGCCTTGGCTGTCCTGGAGCTCACTCCTGGAAAGGGGAAATAGAATAGGTGGGGTGGACTGGGAGTAGGTGGGGTTGGGAACAGGAGGAATCAAGGGGCCTAGGAGGGAGGGAGAAATACTGGGAGAAACTGCTGGAATTGGGGGATGTTTCAGGGGGTAGGTGGAGACCTAGTTCAATGGACACTTCCAGAATTTAGGAGATTAACCTTAGCAAAGACTCCTAGGAACAGGAGACACAGAGCCTGGTCCAGACACCTTCTGTAACCAGGCAAGGCTTCAAGTGGAGTGACTGAACACCGACCCAGGCACATAACCTTTCACCTATACTTTTTCTTGCCTGAAGAGCGTGCTGGGATTGGAGCCTAGCATCACTGTCATCAAAGAGACCAGATCAAAGAGTACAGATGCAGAGTCCCACTGTAAGACATTAGGTGGAGGAGAAGGATGGAGGATGGCATACCAGGAGAACATGACACACAGAATCAACTGACTGGGACTCAGAGGAACTTGAGAGGTGAGGGATCCTGTCTGACCTAGGTCCTGTGCATATATGTTATGGCTTAATGTCCTTGTAGAAATCTCCACAGTGGCAGTGGAGGCTGTCCCCGATTCTTGCCTACTTGGGACACTCTTTTCCCCTTACTGGGTTACTTGTCCAGCCTGGATGCAACAGGATTGCATGTGCTTGGTCTTATTCGAACTTTGTTATGGGATGTTTGGTTGAGGTCCCTTGGAGGCCTGCTCTCCTCTCAAAGGAGGTAGTGTGTGAGTGTGGGGGGTGGTGCTTGGGGAAGAGAAGTAAGGGCGTGGGGTGAGGGGAAACTGCTGGGTGTAATATATGAGAGAAGAACTAAAAGAAAAAAATTGAAATGTAAAAAAAAAAAAAAAGAAAGAAAAAAAAAAGAAAGAGTTGAACCGGGCAGTGGTGGCGCATGCCTTTAATCCCAGCACTTGGAAGGCAGAAGCAGGCGGATTTCTAGAGGCCAGACTGGTCTACAGAGTGAGTTCCAGGACAGCCAGGGCTACACAGAGAAACCCTGTCTCAAAAATTAAAAAAAAAAAAGAGTTGAAATATCCTTGTCTCATTTCTGATTTTATAGGCAAAATTTTCAATTTCCCCCAATTAGTATAAAGTTGTTTGTTATATATAATCTTTATTATGTTGAGGTATGTTCTATTCCTAATTTCTTCAGGGCTTTTAAAATGAAAGAATAGAGATGTTTGTCAAAAAGCCTTTCTGTCTCTGAGATGATCATGTAATTTCTATCCCTAGTGTATTTATCTGCTGTCTTACACTTTTTTAAAAAATGTATTTTTTTATGTATATTGTATTTTTCCCGTATGTTTTTATGTTCCCCGTGTGCATGCCTGGAGTTTATAGAGCAAGAAGTGCACGTTTTCATTTTCGTTTGAAGGTTCTCTGACATTTTCCCCTTCTTGATTTCTTCAATGGTCTACTGGTCATTCAAGAGTATGTTGTTCAGTCTCTAAGTACTTGCATATTTCTGTGGTTTCTCTTGTTATTGAATTCTACCTACTTTTATCCCCTGTGATCCATATCATTTTTTCTAATGTTGTCTATTTAATAATAGTTCATCCTTCTATAGGGCTTGTAGTGCCTTCCCCATGACACATAATTCTAGCTGGCAGGCGCCATCGCCAGCAGCAACTGACTCGATACCAAGTCTTGGTCACAACGGACCCTAGGGCCTGAGTGAGAAGCAGCTCTGTTCTGCAGTCTGCAGCTCTTTCAAATTCTTCCCAGTTCTTGACCAATTATGTGATGACTTTATCTGGCTCTCTGCCATGCCCCCTCAAATTCTATAGAGCATCTGATCAAAAATGTTAATTATTATAGTGGTATAATAAATTTTACATGCATTTAGGAAGAGCAGGCTTCCTCTGCCATGTGTCTCTATTCACACGTGTGTGTTTCTTATACTCACATAGAAGCAATTTCTGTGGAGTTACAAACAAATATTCTACACCACCACTATCGTTCTTGCTGTAGAAGGCTGCTACGGATCTGTAGTTTACTAAACCTCATCCGTTAGCAAAATGACAAGTCTTTCTCCCTTTACAAACATAACTGCTACCACACCCTTAGAATCAGTGATGTGAAAACACGGTGTCAGAGGCGTCACGTGGGGTGGTTAGGTAGGTTTTTTTGGAGAGTGGTTGCCTTTTCTTTGAGAGGTGATACAAAGGCAAGTTAGAGCTTCTAAAAACTTATGTAAGGGACATACCAAAAGAATCCTAAGCTTAGAAGCAGAAGATTGACATTCTGTCCTTCTGTCCCCTTTCCTGTTCCCTAACAGTGGGCAGGGACCACAGCCCAAGGAAGCCCCAGGGCCAGTTAGAAGTTAGCTTAAAGTTTAGAATAGCTATGGCTTGGGTCCTCTTCAAAATTTGCAGACCCTCTCTAATACAGAATTTTCCAGGTTGTGGAGCAAGCAGCTTTCCTCTAGTTCTTCAGGGAACTTTCTGTGCTTCCCTTGCTGCCTGCAGGCAGCTCCTGCATCGCCTGTGTACAGCTAACACATCTTTGCTTGTGAACGTGTCCCCTCCTCTCTTCTACGCCAAGAAGATAAGGGCGCCCCAACACCGACGATGCCAAGTGGGCACCTAAATAAATCGGCATGAATTAATCTTATTAAAGTGACCTTTTCTCTTCAGTCAGTTTTTCTCTCCATTTAATCTGACGTAGAACTTCTCCCACCTAATTGCTACGGAGAAAGTTTCCCTCATTTTCTAAAAAGACATTTTTCACTAGTGTTCAAGTGAAACAAACCTTTA
>NW_022196904.1:163927870-163940486 GCF_008632895.1 Mastomys coucha | reverse complement strand
TCCTCCTCCTCCTTTTCCTCTTCCTCCTCCTAGCTAGTCTGACTCCAAGGCAGCTCTCTGCCCTACATCTGCACCACCAAATCCTCGGAACTTCACCACGCTCAGATTTCGCCAGTTATCTGTAGCTCTGTCATACCCAGTCAAGCATGGGATTAACAGGGTATGCTGACAAACTGCAATCAAGTCCCAATATACAAATCTTGTCAGATAAATATATTTCTGTAAAGGCGACATAGGCAGTTGAGATGTTTTCCTTAATTTCTGACAAATTCTTTAATCCATAGCTAACTGACAGGTATAATTCAAACATGATTTTGCAAATAGGAATCCGTAGGGCAGTGTGGGGCAGTGGTCTGCTGAGGTAACTTAGGCTCAGTAGATTATTTGGCTTTGAGTCCTGGAGCCCCTGAGGGCAATTGCTGCTTGCAGGGGGTAGAAAGAGCTTGGCCATAACTCCTGAGTCTTTGGTTCCTGTTTCAGTCACAACCTCTCACAACTGCCCCTGCAGGAGATGTGTGCTCTATCAGGCAGACAATGCCCCAAGCTCCCACCATTCTAGCTGGACCCTATCCCCAGTCATCTGACCGCAGCACAGCCAGACATGCCACACCCCATACCATAAAAGGGGCGGTTTGCCCCCTCCTCAATCTCTTGCTTTCTTGCTCTTTGTTTCTGCTCTCCGTCTCTTGCTCTCTTTCTCCTCTCTTGCTCTTTGTTCCTCTCTTGCTTTCTTCCTTTCCTTTCTCTTTCTCCTTCCTCCCCATCCTCTCCTCTCCTTCTCTCTACTTGACTGGCCAATTTTCTCTTTTCTACAATAAAATATCTCATGCATACATTGTCTCCTTTTTAACTAATGCACCGTGCAGCTACAGGTCAGCGCCAGGGAGAGAGAGACACACAGGCTTCAACACCAGGCCCTGCTTTTGGTACAACAGGAATCCTCTACTCCTGCCCTCCCCCCAACAATTGATCATCAACAAATCACCTTTATGCAAATTGCACTCAAAGTAAACCTCCTTCCGGCCTCTGCTCTGTGAGAACTTCACTTGTTCATCAAGGTCACGACAACTTTTCTGTGGGCTGGAGCTGGCTGGGTTGTAAAGGGCTGGCTCAGCAAGTGTAAAATCCTGGGCTCTATCCCTCCTCCAACAACAACCATAATAAAGAAACAACAATCACTTTCAAACAGTGGGAAGGATTACTTCAGTTTTCTGTGCTATTTTTAATGTAACATCTACAAACACGATCCATCTTTAAATTAATATGCATTGTCCTTTCCTTTCTTTTTATAAAGGGTTTATTATTATGGCGACTTTTGGAGGGGTTTGCAACATGTTCTTTCTATTGCTCTGAACTCTTAGAGATCTACCTGATTCTGCCGCCTGAGTGCTGAGGCTAAAGGTGTGCCCTGCCACATCCACCCTATTTTTGTTATTTTTAAGTCATGTTCTATATGTGTCCACACTGCTAGTGCTCCTTGCCCAGTGGTATCAGACCACTGTGGAGTTACAGGGAATTGTGAACTGGGCTCCTTTGCAAGAACAGTATTTGTTCCCAATTACTGAGCCCTTTCTCCAGATTCTCTCTCTCTCTCTGTCTCTTTGTCTCTCTCTCCCTGTCTCTCTCTTTCTCTCTCTCTCTGTCTCTCTCTCTGTCTCTCTCTCTCTCTGTCTCTCTCTCTGTCTCTCTCTCTGTCTCTCTCTCTGTCTCTCTCTCTGTCTCTCTCTGTCTCTCTCTCTGTCTCTCTCACTCTCTGCCTCTCTCTGTCTCTCTCTCTGTCTCTCTCTCTCTTTTAACTTTGTGTGTATAAGGATACACATGCACGTGGAGGTTAGAGGATAACTTGCAGAAGTTGATTCTCTACTACCACGAGAGTTCCTGAGGTTGAATTTAGATAGTTAGCTTTGGCCTTTATCCGCTGAGCCATCTCACTGGCCAACAAAACCTTTCTTGAAACAACAAAAACCCTAGCCATGGGTTAAATTGCTGACTTAATGTGCCAAGTACAGAACAGTCCAAGAATGGTGCATTATAGGTCATTGTCAGCTGTCTTTAATTTTTGAGAGGAGGCGACTGCTGCCAGGATCTTTTAACCCTGGGGGCTCCTTTCTGGGACCGATGCCAGAGATCAGGAAGGGCAAAAAGTTGTGAATATAGGAGACAGCATATTGTTCTCATTTCCTGCTGTGTCACCTTGGGAATGGGCTGGATTGATGGCTGGCTTTCAAAAGATGGTAATATGGCGAGATTAGGTCACAAAAAGACAGACTTCCCAGTCACCCAGTCTTCACTCTTCCTGGTTGCCTCTCAGCCTCTCTCACCGCCTCTCCTTCTCTGGCTGCTGTGTTCTGAGCTGCCCTATAATGAGATCTAGTGGGAAGGAAACGTATGCCTGTACCAACAACCAGTGATGCTGAGACTTTTCAATAGCCACACCTGAGAGAGAGAGAGCTTGGGAGTAGATCTTCCCTTAGTCATTCTCTAAGATGAAAAGTCACACACACCAAGTCATTAAAGTGCATTATCTGTTCAGAGCCAGACACATACAGCTTTGAGGCATGGAGGTCCCGCTAAGTCATGTCTGGAACACTGACTTACCTAGACAGAGATAATAAGTATTTGCTTTAGATCACTCTTTCTAATATAGGTACGTATCTGAATATATGAATGGAAACAAACAGGATGCTAGCTTGTCCCCTTTGCAGAAAATGTGAACGGCTCTGAGTGGCTACCTTCCCCGAGTTTGAAATGTCCAGGTACAGATGGCTCAGCTGGGACTCAGTGGGGCCTGTGCTCTCAATTTGACTCCAGCTGTCACCACTGAATAGCCCTTCTGCTTCCCTAGGGACATTTTGATAGTGATGAGCAGTCCACCAAATCAGTGACTTCATCTGACCAAGAACAACCTCCACTCCACTAAAAGCTCAGCCAGTAACTTCTCTCTGCCTCTTAAGGAAACTGTTATTATCCCTCCTCTGCCATACCTGCATTGCCTGCAGTTTTATTTGCATGGTCTCTGACGATATCCAGATAGTAAATGCTTTGAATGAGAACATAGAGTTTTTCTTTCTTTTTTTTTTCTTCTGCAAGAATCACCACATTCACATTTTTCTTGGTTATGAGCCACGGTTATTTGCTTTTTTAAAATAAATTTATTAGTTCACTGAGAATTTCATACAATGTATCTTGATCATATTCATCCTGTTTTTCTGAGTTCGAGGCCAGCCTAGTCTACAGAGTGAGTTCCAGGACAGCCAGGGCTATACAGAGAAACCCTGTCTTGAAAAAACCAAAAAGAAAAAAAAAAAAAGTAATTTGTGCTGCTCAAATACTCTTGGGTTTGAGGTCTATGCTGGAGTATATTTGATGTACCAGGTCTATCTTTAAAGAACACTTCCTCTGACTCCCAGAAGCTAGCAATTGCCAATAGCCCCTCAGCTCCACATAGGACTTCTTTCCCGTTTTGCTGCTCCATATTGGGATTTTCTCTGGCTTCAGCTTACATAGGTCTTGTGCAGTTATTCTAACCACTGTGAGTTCACATGAGCAGCCTCTGTGTTGCGTTTTGAAAACATTGTTTCTTTGTGGTCATCTCCTGCCTCTGGCTATTACAACCTGTCAAGCCCTTCTCTGTGGAAATCCCTGAGTCTTGCATGGAAGAGTACGATATGGACATTCTATTTGGCACTGAGCACTCTGCAGCCTCCTATTTAACCAGGTAAGGGTCTGTCTGTGTCAATTGCCATCCACTACAAGAAACTTCTCTGACAAAGGTTGAGAGATACACTAACCTAGGGGTATGGCTACAGTAAGTCATTAGGAGTCACTTTATATCCATTAGCAGAATAATACTAAAAGGTTGTCCCCTCATATGTATAGCCACAGGTTCTTGGCTTTTATCGTGTGCAGCAGATCTTAAGTCCAATTAGAAAATATCTGGCCACTTCCATGACACTTGTACCACAAACTTCCAGGATAATCCGCTGCCTCCACCCATGCTTAGTAAGAATAAACCTTATAGACTGAAGGAGATACACAGCATCTATAGCAGTTAGACATTCTATCCTGATGTGTTAGTGCTTCATGAAGTGTTGAAAAAGCACCAAAGGAGCTCACCATGGCGTTCTTTTACTGATACAAACTCCCAACCCCTCGACAGTGAGTTCTTAGGATTTGCTGTTCTGGGCCTAGTGCAGAGTTGGCAAATTCAGACAATGAAGCTGGCAGTCAAATCACTGGGCATTGTGAGTGCTTTATATTTATTACTGGATTTAAGCACTGTGCAGGCTATGTCGCTGTTCTACTTTAGGGAGGAGGAGAATGAGGTACAGAGAGGTGAAGGACACCCCAAGATTTAAATGCAGAGTCAGGCTTCTCAGTCCATGATCATCATGGCTTTGGGCCAGCCTCTGTGCGGACA
Source organism: Mastomys coucha (assembly GCF_008632895.1). Lineage (NCBI taxonomy): Eukaryota > Metazoa > Chordata > Mammalia > Rodentia > Muridae > Mastomys > Mastomys coucha. Next base: position 163,936,066 of record NW_022196904.1, on the reverse strand, counting down.
GTCAGTTTAAAATTTTAAACATTTCAAGCAGAATAAAATGATCACCAACTTGCAATCATTTATAGAAAAGTAATTCTGTATAAGTGAAGGAGGAGTTTAGGCGACTGTGCAAAACATATCAATTTTGAAGATTTTGATGATTTATGTTTTCATATACATCCAACAGCAGGAGTTTATTCTCACGCCCACTGGGGTAGCATGACATCTGTGTTTAACCACTTAAGGGACTGCCAAGCTGTTTCTTAAGGTGGTTGAACAAGCTGACACTCCCATCAGACGGTGCAGGAAGATTCCAATTCTCTGCAGCCTTATTCATCACTGTTGGCCTTTAAAAAAAATTATGAGGGGGCTGGAGAGATGGCTCAGTAGTTAAGAGCACTGACTGCTCTTCCCGAGGTCCTGAGTTCAATTCCCAGCAACCACTTGGTGGCTCACAACCATCTGTAATGGGGATCCAATGCTCTCTTCTGGCCTCTTCTGGTATCTGAGAAGACAGCAACAGTGTACTCACATACATGAAATCATACATGAAATAAATAACTCTTTAAAAAAATTATGAATCTCCCAGTGACCATGATGTGGTGTCTTGTGTTTCTTTCCTTTGGTTTTTTTTCCCCTCCTCATTACTGATGTTAATTGTGTGTTCATTGGCCATTTGTACTGATTCTTCAGAGAGCTTTCTGTCACTATTTCTTACCTGTTTCCATTTTTCCTCTCATGGGAAAAACTGTAGCGATGCCACCCATCCCTGGCTTCACTGGTCTCTCCACAGTTTATGACCTCCAGGAAATGGTAAAATGGGTTTGTAAAACATGTGATCTTGGCATTATTAACATCTTAGTTTTCAGAGTTCATGACTTCAATAAAGACTCCAAGATTTCAAAGTTCATTGCAGATGGATTGGTCTAAGAGGGTTTATATATTCAAGACACCATTGAGCCTCTGGGGCTTTATTCCAGGGCTAAAACTCAGGGTGAGGGTCATTCACAGAATATCAGGTGAAGGTTCTAGAATAAAGTAAAGAAAAACAATTAAGGAAATTGTGGAGTGTGGGGCCTTTGAACACCACCAAATGGTAACCTACCAAGATGGATGGCCTTGATTTGCCTTGTTTTTCTCTGAAAGTTCTGGGACATACCAGAGTCCTGGTTAGAGATTTCTTATCAGCCACCCAGACCTATCTCATGCTCCTAGGTATACGGGTGACAGGGCTGTGGATGAGGAAGCCGTGAAGAGCATTGGTTGAGCACTGAGGCTGTGCCAGCTTCATGGCTGTGAACTCTACACTGGCTGTCTACTTGTAGTTTTTGAGTCTCAGCATTCACTTTACTGCTGTGAGCTTCAGGCAAGCTCTGGTGAGATAAAGAGGGGTTCAGGTCTAATGTGGATCACGGTAAAAGTTGGTTTCTAAGTGTGAACTTCATGTATTGTCAGTTGTAACCTTGAAAAGTCTTCACGTTCAAAGGCGAGTACATTCCAAGGATGGAGTTTGACGCAGACAATGCTAAATACAGTTTCCTCAGATGACGCTTCCCTGCCCAGTGTCTTGTTTGTTATCCTCGTTGCCTTCTTCTGTGACCACTCTCACACCTCTGGCAGAAATATATTTTAGGTGACTCAAACCTTTGTCATCGCTTTTCCAGTCGTTCTGAAGGTTTCAGTCCACAAGTGAGGTTGCTCTCACATATGGCTCATCCAAGGCTCGTCCAAGGCTCATTCATCCAAGTGACTTGTAAGGCAGGCTCACAAACACTTTAACTCTTTCTCTTTTGTTTTAAGCACTCATGTAGAATTCTTGCAAGTTAGGGGTGTACACGCCGGTTCTCCTCTGTGAGATACATAAGCTATTTATGTATCTTATAAATCCTCATGAAAGAACTTCTCATCATGTGCTCACTGTGTCAAAGGACCCAAATCTAAGCTGCTTTGTTGACTGAAGTGGTGACCTCCAAGATTTCTCTTGTGAGAGAAGAGCAGAGTGGCCCAATGACAGCAGCTAGTACCCAATTCTGCTTGCTGGCTGCTGTGTTGGCCTCGCCCATAGCCACTGTTCCAAGCCTTCCCAGGTCTGCTCCACCCAGCCTAACACTCTGTACTCAGATCACGATAGTTAGGCCAGAGGTCAGCCGGTGGCTGGGAAAAGAGCTCATTTAAACCACACTCGACTAGAGCTTCAGAGTCTACTCTCAGCAGTTGCCTTGGTGAGAAGCAAGAGTAAAACCTCCTCTTCCCTACTGTCTTCTGGAGCAGGGAGAATGGGAGGATGCAGGCACCATCTGCCAGGAAGACGAGGGCATTTGGAACGTCACTGGGAACACAACGTGGACACTGGTGTGGCTTATTCATCGGCAAGCTCCTCACTGAAGAGTTTCAACAAATGGGAGAGCGCTTTGCATTGGCCGAGGCAGAAAAGCCTTCTTGGCGTACGAGTAAGAGACTGTGCCCGAACAGAGGGTCAGCTCAGTGAGTAAAGGTGTTTGCTTCACAAGCCTGGGGACCTATGTTCTATCCCTGGAGCCTACATAAAGATTGAAGGAGCAAACCATTTCCACAAATTTGTCTTCTGCCCTCCAAACTTATGCCATGGTACGCACGTGCACACATGCCTAGGCACCCACGAGCATGGGCATATGTACTCCGAGAGGGCGCTGTGAGCGAGCGAGCACGGGAACGCGCACACCCCCCCCTCCCGCCTCCCACTAAGACTGCATCAGTTAACTACTCGTTAGAGAAGTGGTTAAGGCAATTATGGTACATCTTCATAATAGAATATCTGGTCTAATACTGGACAGACGCTGGGACATGCTGCCAGGTGGGAAAGAAAGCAAGGCACAGGAAAGACAGAAAAGGGAAGGAAGTTGTAGTGCTAAGCAAATGTCCTTTAGTTTATATTTGCTTGGCAGATCTCTACAAAGATACACAAAACGCGACTGGCAGCTGTTGCTTCCACAAAGCAGAGATACTCTTTCATACTGTTTAAATATTTTATGTGTGCTCGTATCAAATTGGTAAAACAAAAACATAATATAAAATACAACTCTAAGGAAAATTAAAAGAAAAAAAAAAACCCCACACCGTGTATCTTATCTCACCAGCAGAAAGGTGTGTAATGGAATTCCTGCTGCTCTGACCTTTTCTGGCCAAAGAGTTTTACAATTAAGTAATCAAAGGTTGAATTGGATAGCTTCGCATACCAAACACAGATATGTACAGTCATCTTTCAAAGATCAAACATAATTCTGCTAATGACAGCACGTCAGAACAGGGAGGCCCAGTGGCTGGGCTCACTTGTGTTAATCCAGTACACATTCTCACGGGACGCAGAAAATGAATATGCAGGCATGTAGGAGAATGAAAAGTTGATTCCCCAAACACGTTCAAATTTCTGTCTTTAGAACATGGTGATTCATGTCTATAATCCTAGTACCAGAGAGGCTGAGGCAGGAGGACTGTTTGAGTCTAGTCTGGACTAGATGGTAAGATCTTGTCAGAAGAGAGGGAGGGAAAGGGATGGGGCAGAGACACAGAGAGACACAAAGACAGAGAGTCAGACAGAGAGGGGAGATGCGGAGGGAGGTGACATGAGTTCCTTCTCAGAACCGCATGAGATTTAAGTTTCTGCGTGAAGAAAGGGGAGTGGTTTGCTTTGGTCCTTCCTTCATTCAGCGGGTTCTTATCAGCAGATGGCACACACTTGCAAGGTGCTAGGGCTGCATATGGAAGCTTAGCTGACATTTTTTTCCTCTCTGGAATCCGTGTCCTCCTTTCCTAGTGGCATGACCTGATTTTCCTTTGGGGAAGCATTAGTATCCCTACTCTTGGCTTAGGTTGTTTCTTCCAGGAAAGACTAGCTTTGTACCTGAGACAATCCACTGTAATCATTGACAACTTCAGAAACTGGGTAGGTAGCTGGCACATCCTAAATCCCAGTCCCAATGCTATACATGGAAGGCAAGGAAAAAAATAAACCCTGGGACTTTTGTGGAGCCATTGTTAAGGGGATGATCCCTGATCCCTCTCGGTGGAGGCTGAAATCAGGAAGGCATGGCCTCTGGGCTTCTGTGACTAGACAAAGTGGCCAACATAAATGAAATAATGTGGCATGAGATAGATTTTGAGTGGAAACGAGTGAGTTAGAAATCTGCTCCTCCCAAAAGGCAAGAGCTCATACTAATTTCTGTCATTTGCCCATAAGTTTAGCAATATTCCTTTTTAAAAATTCATTTACTGGACACTTATTTCTCACCTTTATTTGTCACTCAAAACTAGAATGTTCCCAACAAACAGAGAAGATATGAGATGAACCGGTGCATGAGAAACCCTTCCCTTGCTTCAGGAGAGGCAGGCATGGGATTGAGAATCATGTGTCCTGTGATGGAGTAATCGGACACATTCCATGCCTAGTGCTATGTGGTCACCAAAAACAACAGATAATGTGGTTTGATGCCTTCGAGTTGTGAAGGAGCCTAGAGTTTAACTGTGCTAATATTCCTTCATTCAAATCTAGGCTCTGAAGCCAGGCTGACCCTGGGTCCCTAAGAATGGTTCTGAACTGTATTTCACCACTCTTGCATAAAGGTAATTTTCAAATACCAATTCCCCTCACCCACCAAGAATACTATTTTTTTTCAAAACTCATGTATTTGCTACTCAGTTTTACCTGTTCATCTTCACTGTAGAAAATTTATCAAATATAAGAAAGGCTATCGGCCAGGCATAGTGGTGTACTATTTTGATCCCAGCACTTGGGAGATAGAGGTAGGCAGATCAATGTGACGTTAACGCAGGGCGGGTCTACTTAGTAGTTTCAGGACAGCCAGGAGTACCTAGAGAGACCTTGTCTCAAAAAAACAAAACAGAAAAAAAAAAGCCCAAAAAGATGAAATCAAAGTTATTCATAATATCCATCAACCAAAAGAACCCGTAGACTCTTCTTCTAGGAATTCTCTTTTAATTTTAATGAAATTGTTTTATGATCTGCTCTTTGATTTAACACATTTCCCTACATTATTAGATATTCGTCTATGGAGTTTCATTGACTGCATAACTTATTTGCCCCTCTCTTTCTGGAGAGCTAGGCTGTTTCCAATTGTTTAGCTCTCTATGCATTGTAGAAGTGGAATTTTTAAAAGATGAATCTTTGTAGCCGTTTTATTTCCTGAGGCCAAGTTTCCCATCCTTAGAACTGTTAGGCCAAAGAACACCAAACGTTTTAAGACTTGAGCTTGAATTGCATGGTTTTAGGCAGCTCTGATAAACACTTCCCTCTCAACCTTATTAGCAGGGGCAAAAGTGTCAAGCCAGCTGCCTACAAGAAACAGCCAGTATTACGATGGTAGAGGTTATCTCCTAATGCAGCCAGGAAATGAACATGGCGGGGGGGGGGGGGGGGGGGGGGGGGGGGAGGGTGTGGCTGTGCAGCAGTGTGTACTTGTTAATGTGTAACGTCTCCATAAGCCTAAGCAGTGTGTTGAAGAAGAAAAGGTCAAAGCACAAAAGAGTTATCTGTCCTCAAATTCTCTTTCAGTTCTTGAATCGATCACATCATCTTTCCCAAGAATCACTGGTGTCAAGCGCAGCGGGATCACGCACATCTTCCCTCAGATTCTCATGTGTCCTTCTGAAGTCTCCTGACTGAACGTCACTGAAGCCTTCAAGTCTCTTATGCTATGACTTAAAAGCCACATTCTGAAAGCCACCTTTCTGGTTACTTGTCCCAGTGAAGCAACTTCCACAGGCATGGTCTCTGTCTGCTGAGGATGATCTAAAAACACTTCCCCAACTCTACCCATCAATCTTCACACCTCAGATGCCACCCACTTCTACCAATCTGTCAGCCCTGTTCCAGAAAATCTTTCCTTGTTGAGGACCTGGTGGGCCCCTTGAAGGTGGGGATACACACACACACACACACACACACACACACACACACACACACATATTTATTGGATATTTTCTTCATTTACATTTCAAGTGTTATCTCCTTTCCCTGTTTTTCCCCCTCCCAGAAACTCCCTATCCTATTCCCCCTCCCCCTGCTTCTGTGAGGGTGTTCCTTCACCCACCCACCCACTCCCGACTCCCCACCCTCCATTCCCCTACACTGGGGCATCTATCAAACCTTCATAGGACCAAAGACCTCTCCTCCCACTGATGCCTGACAAAACCATCCTCTGCTACAATCCCTAGGAGCTCGTGTGTGTGTGTGTGTGTGTGTGTGTGTGTGTGTGTGTGTGTGTCTGGTTGGTTGATATTGTTGTTCTTCCTATGGGGTGGCAAAGCCCTTCAGCTCCTTGGGTCCTTTCTCTAGTTCCTCCACTGGGAACCCTGTGCTCAGTCCAATGGTTGGCTGCAAGCATCGGCCTCTGTATATTTGTCAGGGTCTGGCAGGGCCTCTCAGGAGACAGCTATATCAGGCTCCTTTCAGCAAGCAGTTCTTGGCATCCATAACAGTGTCTGGGTTTGGTGACTGTATATGGGATGAATCCCCAAGTGGGGCAGTCTCTGGATGGCCTTCCCTTCAGTCTCTGCTCTGCACTTTGTCTCCATATTTGCCTCCAGGAGCATTTTGTTCATGGGGATACACCTTATCGAGTTGTTTTTTGTTTTGTTTTGTTTTGTTTTTCAGTCAGCTCTGTGCCTCCTGCCCACAAGTGGCTAACTAAGTGTCTGCCAAGGCACATCTTGCAAGCTTCAAATGGATGTGAAGTGGCACAGAGGTGAATAATCTTTCCAGATTATTCTTGACAGAGATCTCTTTTCCTTCTTATGTAACCTCATTGGAAAGCCTTTTCTTGGTCCCAGCTTTCTTAAGCAATCCACGAGAGGCTCATTTTTGGTGGATGTTGGGAGTTTGCCCAGAATTTTGCCTTGAAACTCAATCTTTCATCATTTATGTAGGGTAGGAAGTGTATATTTTCCTTGGGGGAGATGCTGGAAACTGATCTGGAAGTTGAACATTATTGTTTTACTTAAAAGGAAACACAAACAAGAATGTACTGCATCAGTATTCTGTCATGGGGGGGGGGTTACTAGCACTCACCCCTGACTGAGAAGCTATGGCCAGGTGGGTTCTAGAGGAAGGATAGTCAGTTATATTTAAGTATGTGCTCCTTGTTAAATCAACCATCCAGACAATGGTCCCACAACTGGGAGTATATGGGCAGCTATGGGCAGCACAAATTGCACTCAATGGAGTGATTATTTAAGAAGAGATGAAAAGAAGAAGAGGAGAAGGAGAAAAGAAGAGGAAGGAAGGAGAGGAAGAGGAAGGAGAGGAAGAGGAGGAGGAGGAAGAGGAAGAGGAAGAAGAAGAAGAAGAACAAGAAGAAGAACAAGAACAAGAAGAACAAGAACAAGAACAAGAAGAACAAGAACAAGAACAAGAACAAGAAGACAACAAAGATGATGATAGGAAGTTGGGAGATAAGGAGGAGGGTATAAATCTGAGAGGAGTTAGCAGGTATTAGGGTGGGTATGATAAAAATGCTTTGGATGAAATTCACAAAGAATTAATTAGAAATAGTTTTTTAAAAAAGAAGAAAAGAGGCATTGTGACATATGCCTTTAATTTCAGCACTCACAAGGCAGAGCCAGATGGATCTCTGTGAGTTCAAGACCAGCTTGGTCTGCATAGTGAGTTGCAGGCCATCGAATGTTACTGAGTGAGACCCTGTTTGTTTTAAAGTGTTCTAAGCATGAGCATGAGCCTGAGCCAGCAATGTTCATCTATTCTTTCTGCTTCAGGATCCTGCTGGAGTTCCTACCCTGGCTTTCCTCAGTGATAGACTGCAACCTGTAAATTGAAACAGTCCCATCCTTCCTTCCCATTGGGCCTAAACATAATAAGCTACAAAGGGGACTAAATAACCATGTTTATGTTCCCCTCAGACTCTCCAAAGCACACAGAAACATCTGCGGTCATATGTAATCCTTCTATGAAGGATGCTTCATGAAATGAGTCTCCAGTATAAAATGATGTAGTAGAATTGAAAAGGGTCCGGAACAGCTTGTCCTGGCACTGAGACCCACACAACAGAGCCTTGTCCCCTGCTGAATGGCTCTTTGCTCTGACGGAGGTAGTTTAAGAACACTGTCCTCTGTAATTTGGGCACACTGTGGGTAGTTGATATGAGTGAGGTTGGAACCAGGTCCTCACCACCACCACCACAAAAAAAAAAAAAAAAAAAAAAAAAA
>NW_022196904.1:163923584-163927814 GCF_008632895.1 Mastomys coucha | reverse complement strand
AAAATCCCCAGTACATTTCCTAGGTTGTTCAAGAATCTATGCTGTTCCTAAATGACCGTATAGTCAGAAGTGAGCTTCTTGGAGAAGTGTTGTCGTTTCACACTGTTCACAAAGAAAAGAGCATCAGTTCTGCACCCTTGAGAATCCGGAGAGCTTTCACAAGTCATGTGTTCCAACCACACTTACTTAGCTCTGAGATGGACTGTGGAGAAGCACAGGGGTCACGTGCCACCTTTGTTCCCGGATGCTGATGGTGCAGAGGGGAAGTGGGTGGGTGTATATACCGGTAGAGTGCTTGTGTTCTGTGCAGCAACAAAAACACAGCACAGTAATAGAGAAAAGCTGGGACCGGGGGTGTCTCTAGGACCATCAAACAATAGACCTCACGGACTTCACAAAGCATGTGCCTGTGGCTGTGGGTATGGGAGGAGGATCAGCAAGACTTTGCTAATGGATGGGGTAAAGGACAAAGCAGATGGAGTACTGTGTAGAGAGGCACAGCTCTATGAAAAACCTTGCCCCCTCTGTAGAGAATTACAGACCCTTGGGGAATTACTATGGAAACATACATGGAAAGGTGAGGGAGAGGCCCCCGACCCGGGGGGTAGGGCTAATGAGAAAGATTCAGCTGTGCAGGACCATACCCGCTTCGCATTTGAGACAAGAAGTTCGTAGAAGGGGAGTAACTAATGTGGTTAGGGTTGTATTGCGCAAATGCCTCTTGGAAAAGTTCATCTCGCTGTTTGGCAATCTTGAGTTAACCCTCCAGATCAGCTGCCCATGCTGCCTGATGTGCCCATGTTCCTGGGGCTACTGGCTCCTGTGATCAGCACTCAGCGGCTCCCTTTCAGATGACTGCAAGTGGTAGACATTGGCCAGAAACTAGAAAATCAGAGAGAGGCCAGGGAAGGTCTTTGATAGCTGTTTAATAGAGGGAGGAGAGAGAGGAGAGGTGAAGAGCAGGAGAGGAGAGAAAAGAGGGGATTGGGAGGGAAGGAAGGAGAGAGGAGAGGAGAGGAGAGAAGAGAGAAGAGGGGAGGCTGGGGGCAGTAAAGAGAGGAGGGGAGAAAGAAGGAGAGGACATGAGAGACTAGAGGAAGAGAAAAGCCCGGGGAGATTTTTGTTAAGTAATTGATTCTCGAAAATGTGAATCCGGGAAGTGTGATCTCTGCAGCGCAGGCTTTTAAAGATTCTGAGACTAGATGATGACGGTGCCTCCTCTCAGGAACTGCTTCTTTCTCTGAGGTTTCCAGTTGTTCATCCAGTCACCTACACTGCAGTCGTTTGCTTTACTCAGATGTACTGATTTAAGTATTAACACAGGGCTCCAGCAATGCTGAGGAGTGCTCCTCGTGCAGAGGACACAAGACCAACTCCCAGTACCCAAGTGGTGGTTGGCAACCATCTGTAACTTCAGTTCCAAGGGCCCCTCGGACCTCCGAAGGCAGCAGGTATGCACGTGGTATGCATGCATACATGCAGGCAAAACATCCATATATGCATCCATTCAAGCAAAACATTCATGCATAAAATAAACACAACTACAAATTAAATATTAAACGCACTCATAAATATCTTAATTGACAACATCAAGTCGAAATCCAGTATTTGTGGGAAATCTGGCTCCGGTGCCCAGCCAAACTGACATACAGCGCTATAACCACTGGGCTTGTTTATCACACCCTTCCTCTCTGCCAGGCTGCAGGTCGGTTTTGGCCACACACCAGTGGAGCCCGCCCTACTCCAGGGTTGCTCCCTCAGACTCAGGCCGGGAGCACTCCTCTGTTGTGAACTACTGTGCCCATCCTTTGTTTCTTTCAGGTCTGCCCACAGCTTAAGTCTTTGTGTGTGCTTCTCCTCAATTATTCAACTTTAATATTTTAGTTCTTTCCTTTCAGCAAGTGTGTGTTATCTCAGAGTTGTTCACTGTGTTATCAATACTTTGGTCTTATATGGCTTGTTTTGGTCCATGATCTGTGTGAGAATATATATATATTATATATATATGTAATATATTATTAATATATAAATATATAATATATATAAAATAAATATATATTCATACAGAGAATATATATATTCACACAGAGAATATATATATATTTTTCAAAACATTAAATGAATGGACACATTTCCTCCCACCTGTAAGAAATGTGTTTAATGAGATAGATGGTCAGCTAAAGGCTGACAACTTGAGCTCACTCCTCAGCGCTCATATGGTAGAAAGAGAGACTCTCTCATTCAGCATGGCTCCTTGACCAGAGGTTCTCAAAGGGAATATGCTTCACAGAGATAGACGTTTCTAAAAGGAAAAATAATAAATCTAAGTTCGGTGAGAGTAAAATTATTATTTTTTTGCTTGGTGTGTGAGCATGAGGATTTGAGTTTACATCTCTGTCACCCACATTAAAAAGCTGGGTGTGGCAGTGCACACACAATCATAACAGCACTGGAGAGCTGGAGAGAGGGCGATCCCTGGAGCTCGCTGGCCAGTCAGTCTTCTGAACTGATCAGCTCCACGATGAGTGAGACCCTGGCTCAAAAGATGAAGTGGAAAGCAATAATAACTCACCCGTCATCCACCTCTGGACTGTACATGCACACACATGCCAATGTGTATACACATAAACACACACAAGTGATTTGATTTTTCTTTTAAGACTTATTTTTATGTGAATGAGTGTTTTTCCCTATACTATGTGTGTGTGTATGTGTGTATGTGTGTGTGTGTATGTATGTATGTATGTATGTATGTATGTGTACTTGGTGCCAGCAGAAGCCAGAAGGAAGCTTTGGAGTCCCTGGAACTGGAGTTCCAGACAGTTGTAAATTGCCATCTGGGCGCTGGGAACAAATCTGGGTCCTCTGCAAGACCAGCAAGTGTTTTTAACCACTGAGCTGTCTTTCCAGCCCTAAGTAATTTTCTTGATATTTCTGCTAATATATAAAACTCCATCCAAAAAGTATTCAACCCAGAAACAGTCCTTAAACAGTTGCCCTCACTTAACCCTAGGCAAGAACATGTCAGAGACTTGAACAAAAGTACATGCTTTTCAAGGTTGTAGGTAGGTAGTAAAAGTTTTGTGTGTGGGGGGGCACATGATTGCTAGAGAAAATTAAGGTTTACAGCAGGCTCTGAAGGCTGAACAGGATGAGCTGGAGGAGACGTGGCAAGGCCTGGTCCTACATGCAGGTCCTTTTCCCCAATGGGTTCAAACATGTGGAAACAGGCCGAGGTGGGCAGAAGTTGCTGGAAGACAACATTTAAAAACTTGATGTGGTCAATGATGGAATGAGATGCATGAGCAAACTTTCTGCCCATGTTGACACACGTGTGCAGAAAGCTATGCCTTTGAAAGAATTCTTTTCACTGTTTGGAAAGCTGGGCTAGGTGGGCTACATGCTTCCACCTCCGAGAGTTTATTCTCCCATTTGAGACACTCGCGCACTGTGGAGGATATGACTCACCTCCCAGAGATGATCTTTTTATCCCCCTTTCTCAACAATATAAATAATATATGTAGAACTCAAGAAGAAGGAAGACCTAAATGTGGATACTTTGTTCCTTCTTAGAAGGGGGAACAAAATACCCATGGAAGGAGTTGCAGAGACTAACTATGGAGCAGAGACTGAAGGAAGGACAATCCAGAGACTGCTCCACCTGGGAATCCTTCTCAGGTGAACTTCCCTCCTCTCAGATGACTCTAGCTTGTGTCGAATTGACATAAAAACTAGCCAGCTTCATTCATTTTAATGCAAATGTTGTGATTTTATTTTTTTCTCCTAAATTAAAAAAATTTTTTTGATAGGCCCCTGTGCTGGCTAGTTCATCCATAATGAAATCGATTGTTTTGTATAACTGACTTAAATTAAGAAACCTGGGGTTGAAGAAATACTTTTGTTTCTTTTTCTTATTCCAGGAAGAACCAAAGCAAAACAAACAAAGAAACAATCTAATCTCTTTCTTTTAAAAAGATTTATTTATTATTATATATAAGTACACTGTAACTATCTTCAGACACACCAGAAGAGGGCATCAGATTTCATTATGGGTGGTTGTGAGCCACCATGTGGTTACTGGAATTTGAACTCACGACCTTTGGAAGAGCAGTTGTTGCTCTTACCTGCTGAGCCATCTCACCAGTACAATCCAATCTCTTAACACGGTGAAATTCCCAGCAGAGAGAATTTCAAAACGAGTTTCTTGGAAACAGTGGTATTGCAATGAGG
>NW_022196904.1:163904065-163923574 GCF_008632895.1 Mastomys coucha | reverse complement strand
GGCAGCTGGTCCTTGTTCATCGCTTGAGGTGGCAGCAAGGGAATGGGAGGGTTGGTAAGGACACTTCAGAGACAGGCAAAATCACTGTCAACGGCAGCAAACAGGAAGATGAGAAAAACTAATCTAACATGAGTGGGAGAGGTGAGTGGTTGGGTCAGGGATTGCTACTCCACTTGCTTGCTGATGGGATCTGACCTCTAGATAGCAGTGGGGAAAGTAGCTTTGAGTCAGGGTAGAAGTGCAAAATCTACTTAGTGCCACAGTACAGAGTATACAGCCGTGTCTGGAAATGGAATAACTCTGTGGAGAGCCACCCAAAGGCTTGTGTGTGGAAGATGTACAACATGCCTGTCAGGGAAATAAACATTTTCCCTAGGCTGACAAGTGCAAAGGGTGGCTGCTTTGTTGCAACATAGAAATAAGACACCTCTCAGAAATGGAAGTATGAAGGTGAAGAAGACACTCTCCTTGGGAGAATAAGTGGAAGAATGTTCCAGAAGCAGAATTTACAGGTATGAAAAGCTCTAGTCTGGGGCTGGTAAGATGGCTGGGTAAGAGCACTGACTGCTCTTCTGAAGGTCCTGAGTTCGGATCCCAGCAACCACATGGTGGCTCACAACCACCCATAATGAGATCGGATGCCCTCTTCTGGTGTGTCTGAAGACAGCTGCAGTAAATTACACTGGAGTGAGTGGAGCTGGAGCAAGCTGGACTGGAGCGAGCGGGGCAGGCAGAGGTCCTGAGATCAACAGCAGCCACACACGATGGCTCATAGCCATCTGTACAGCTACAGTGTACTCATACACATAAAATAAATAAAATAAATCTAAAAAAAAAAAAAAGAAAAGAAAAGCTCTGGTCTATCTAATTGAAAAATATGAAAGCTGTTCAGTCTGGGATTCAGACTAGAACCCACTTGAACTAAGTTCCCCTTTCTCTAAGGTGTGTTCTCTGCTCTCTACTCCATGGATATGAGGTTGACCAGATGTCTCAAAGAAATGCAGCCGCTATAGCCTGACTTAGTTTAAGGAGTGTGGCCTGGGAGATGGCATTCAAACATGAAGATCTAAGTTGAACTTCAATGGTCACTTACAAAGTCTGGTACCATAGCTTGCATTTGTAATCTCAGCTCTGGGGAGGCAGAGGCAGAAGGACACAGTAGTTTGCTTGCCAGCCAGTATAGCAAAATACATAAGCTCCACGTTTATTGAGAGACTGTCTGAAAAAGTAAGATGGATACAATTGAGAGAGACATCTGATGTGTCAATCTCTACCATTCTCATGTGTACAAAACCACACACACACACACATACACACACACACACACAGAGAGAGAGAGAGAGAGAGAGAGAGAGAGAGAGAGAGAGAGAGAGAGAGAGAGAGAGAGAGAGAGAGAGAGAGAGAGAGAGAGAGAGAGAGACGTGAACTGGATCTTTCCTAGGTTCCTTCATTCATCTAAAATACACTTCAGGTAGTTTATATAAAAATTATTTTTCCAGTCACAGGGCCCCACCCCTAGACAAAGAGCATGGGCAGTTGAAATTCTCCCACCTGGACTGACAATAGAGTAGTTAACAAAAGTCCAAATTCTCAGCATGAGAAGCGCTTTCAAATTGTTAATGAGCGGAGCTCAAGAGACTTCCTAAACAGGGTATTGCTGTTGCCCTTGGTTATATCCCAGAGGTTGACGGTAAGTCCCCACTGCTGAAGACACATGCATTTAGACATAAGAGCCAGAGGATCTGAGCTGGAAGCCTCCTCTCTGAGGTTTCGTTTTTATGGTACTGGAAGCTTCCAAAGGAGGGAAGCAACCAATAATCCTACCCAGCTATGATGCTCATGAACCACAGTCTCAGAAAGTATGGCATGATAACCCTAGGGTTGTAATAGTGGCACTCCTGTCTTGGCAGTAACCAACAGCTGTCTAATTGGACTTAGGCCCTGCTCAATAAGAGGGAAATCATGGCTGGTGATGGAAACCTAGCCAGCTACCTGGGGCTACTGAGGTCATGAATCTTGGAAGAGAACTTGGTACCATCACTGTACTGGGCCAGCATAATTCCTAACAACATTGTAAATATTTATCCTTATACCCACCAATGAGTGTAGCTCTCAACCCTCATCAATCAAACTTCTCTTTGTTACAGATGGAGACCATTAGAGAAACTACACTGATCAAACTGTGTTGAATAACTGATCGTGTGGTTCCCAGACCGAAATGATACATCTGCGACATATCTCCTACACTTAAGACTCGGGGAACACTGAGGAAGAAGGGACAGAAGGACTGTAAGAGCCAGGAGAGCAGGAAGTCTATGGTGAGAACATGTTTCCTAGAAATGACAGGGAAGCCACATCCATGTAGTCTCAATAATGTGTCTGCCTAGATAAGACCTGAACATGAACAACACCAGTAGACATGCTAACATGGTAGAAGAAGGCTCGTGAAGCATCAACACTAGACAAAGAACTACAGACAGCTAAGGAATGCTGAGAGTCGGGGAAACGGTCCTCTCCAGGGAAGAGCCCACCAGTCGGTTACAGAACACAACTGTTCAACCATGAAATTATATACGTACTAGTAACATCGTACCAACTGTACAGGTTGTAATTAGAGATATTCAAATATATAACAGCAGTTAAAGAAAAGGGCTAAGAATAAAACTCAGGTGGATCTCCCGGAGTTCCAGGACAGCCAGAGCTATATAATATGGTCACCCTAGCTCCAAAATAAATAAATAAATAAATAAATCCCTTGAAAGGAAAAATTTTAGTAAGTTTTCCATCTACATGATATAAAGAGAAAGGAAAGGAAGAAAGGAAGGGAGAAAGAAAGAAAGGCCTTACTACTATAAGTTCTTAAGGATGGAAGTTCAATGATTAGATTTCAGCCAGGCGTCTGCTACTTGTCATAGAGAATGACTATCAAAGTTAGTAATGGAATCATTTGAATTTAGTTCATAAATATTTATAATTTATCTTTTCAGACACAACATATATTAAAAACCAAGTATTTGATCGAGGGATGAGATTGAAAATCCAAAAATAAATGGACTCATTTAACAATCAGCTTTTTTGACATGAGAACAGAACAACCCAATGTAAGGGAAGGGATGTTTTCAATGGTTGAAACAACTGGCTACACCCATTCAAAGAACTGAACTGAATTGCCTTCATGTACAGCAGGAAAAGTAACTCCAAATAGATCAAGGACCAAAATGTAAGCTACAATGCTAAAACTTTCAGGAGAAAACACAGAAGCAGTTTTGAACTGCACAATCATGTTTTAGATACATCTAAAAGTAAGATCAACCAAAGAAAAACAATGAATAAACTGGGCTTCATCAAAGTGGAAAGAAAATAAGGCTGGGTGTGATAGGGTACACCTGTAACCCTAGCATTTATGAGGCTGAACCAGAAGGACTGCCAGAAGTTAAAAGTCTTATATAAGAAGCTGTAGTATGAGAGCCAGGGCTAAATAGCAAAACCCTGTCTCAAAAAAATATTACTGAAAATTTCTAAGAAGTGTGGCTGGAGAGATGGCTCAGAGGTTAAGAGCAGGGTTGCTCTTTTAGAGGAGCCAGGTTCAGTTCCCAGCACCCACACAGGAACTTCCAGCCACCTATGACTCCAGTTCCAGGAGACCCAATGCCCTCTCTGGCCTTCAGCACAGTTGTAGTGCCTAGGCATACATGCAAACGAAATATTTATGCATATAAAATGAAATAGTTGAAAAATGTTTGTGCTTTAAAGGTCCTCTATGTAGAAAGTGAAAAGCTGACCAAAGCACAGAACAGCACCAGTCATGTCTGACAAGGTCCAGCTTCCCGACTAGGGACTATATAAAGAATGCTGGCTATTCAATAGCAGGAAAACCAAAAATTAGACAGCTATTATGAGTACGCATCTCTGCAAAGATGCTAAACAGTTTTCCAGGCACATGACAAACGTCTCAAGGTCATTTGTGACTAGAAAAATGTACACTAAACCACAATGGGATACCATTCGCAACCATCAAAATTACTGTAATCAAATAAACAGATAATGACAAATGCTGCCATAGATTTGGAGAAACTTGAACCCTCATACATTGCTGGGGAGGGGGTAGGTTATACAAAGTTGCAGCCACTTAGCAAAATGTGTGGCAGTTCCTTAAATGCTTAAACATTCAGTTAGTAGATGAGCTAGCAACGCTACTCTTATGAAAATACATAAAAATAAATCAAAACAAACATCCAAAAGTATTGGACATCAATATTCAAATTACAATTATTTTTTCTGTATTAATTTATTTATTCACTCTACATCCTGATTCACTCTCCCTCCTATCTTCCCAGTCCCAAGCTCCCTCCCCTTCTCCCCAGAGAAAGGGAGGCCTGTCCGCCTGGGTACCAACCCCTCTTTGCACATCAGGTCGAATCAGGACTAAACACATCCTTTCTCACTGAGGCCAGACAAGGCAGCCTTGTTAGGGGAAAGGGATTCAAAGGCAGACAGTAGAGTCAGAGACTGCCCCCACTCCAGTTGTTAGAAGACCCACATGAAGACCAAGCTGCACATCTGCTACATATGTGTAGGGGACCTATTTCCAGTCCATGCATGCTCTTTGGTTTGCTCAGTCTCTGCGAGCTCCCATGGGCCCAGGTTAGTTTACTCTGTAGGTCTCCTTGTGATGTCCTTGATCCTTCCTCCCACTCTTCCACAAGACTGCCTGAGCTCTGCCTGTAGTTTGGCTCTGGCTCTCTGCATCTGTATCCATCCACTGGATGAAGCCTCTCAGGAGACAGTTATGCTAGGCTCCTGTCTGCAAGCATAGGAGAGTATCATTAATAGTAATTATTTTTAATTGATCCAAAGTAGAAAGAGCCCAAATATCTATCAGTTGATTAAGAGTGAAGAACATGTGGCAAATCCATTCAATGGCGCGTTAATTGGCCATGAAAAGAAATGAATCACGGATACACATGACTATAACACAGATAAATCTTAATATAACATTTAAAAAGCATGTGTATCATTCCACTTACATGACATGTCTAGGAAAACCATAGAGACAGAAATGACTACTGGTCCCTAGAGGCTGTGAGTGGAAGGCAGTTGGGAGTAACTACCAATGAATGTTTTAGGGTGCTTTGTTTTGGTGTAGTTCCCTTGCAGGCTTTGATGCCCTGTGGGCAGGTAAGCGCCTGCCCTTTTGCCGTGCCCACTGGGCTTCGCGCATCCACTGTCTTCTCTCTCCCTCCCTCCTCCTCCTTCCTGCTGGCCTCTTTCTCTTTCTTTAGAACCTTTCTCAGATTATACTTCCAGGTTTTGGTAATACATTTCTATTTTGTAAAAGGATTTTGTTGTACCAGGTTTTGGATCTTCAGGTTTTGAATCTTCACTGAATTTGACTGGCTTTTATTTTCCTTTTCAAAATCAGGTTTTTGTTCTCAACCCTCTTCTCTTCCCATCATGTCCAGTCACTGTTTTGGTTTTGGCACCATCAATATCAAATGTACAAATGGTTCTTGCTGACCAACACCAGGTATATCTGATGTTCAGATGAGTCCCAATAAAATAATTTTTTTCAAAAACAAAAACAAAAACAAAAACAAACAGAAAGCAAAAAACAAAAAAACTGTGCACCACCACTGCCCGGCTAAGATTGAATGTTTTTTGAAGAAGTCTATTTCATATTGCTTTTTGTAATGTTTGTGCTGATCCTAATTTAATTGTGATTTTAAGATAGTATAATGTTCATCTTATCCCTTAAATGTAGCTTGCTTTACACTATACATTAAACAGTGTCATTTCATTTATTTTTTATTTCTAACTAATTTTTTAGACAGGGTCTCGTATAGCCCAGGATGGCCACAAACTCACTGTGTAGCAGAGGATAACACTGAAGTTCTGAGTCTCCTGGCTCCATGGCTTGAGTACTATAATTATAGGTATGTGCCTATAATTTATATATAATTTTATACTGTATTAGGGTCTAAACCCAGGACATACATATATGCATGTATTCTACTAACTGAGCTATATTGAGCTGCCAGCCCCACATTATATATAAAATATCAGTGAAACCATATAGCAATGTAATTTCTAGGATATGGGAGACACATGCACAAGGTTTTCTATTAGTGGTAGAGAGAGCGCCACAAAAGATTTGAGAGCATTTCATTAATGTCTTCTTAACTGAGAAGAAAGATCTTGGGGAGATTGACATCAGCAGGGCTTAGTGACATACCAGATTTTATCTCATAAATCCTGAGATAACTTACATAGATAATGAAAATAAATCTGAGCATCTCTATTAGAAATTTTATATGCACAATTTCTTAATTTGTCATGTAATTTAATTCATCCCAAGCTGACAACTTAGTAAGTTTCCACTCCATGTTTCCACAGAGGAGGGTCACACCTCACATACCATGCACTAAAATGAATCCTTTGAGAATAATGACGTTACAGTTTTCTTCAGCCCTGTCACTGACTGCTAGCCAGGTCCTGGCACCCTTTCCCAATTCAGCTTCCATCATAGACGTCGTTGTCTGGACCAATGTCTGCTTTCTTTCACCAGCTTGCCCTGGAAAAAGACAGTGGTGCCCCTGTAGTCTGTGGTCTGTCTCCTCAAATGTTTGCCTGACCTTGTTATCCAGAACAGTCTGCGAGTGTAGCCTGCCTCACAGCCCCGAGTCTGCAAAAGGGCAGGGTGCTCCCTTGAAAGTGACAAAGCAAAATAGAACCATCTGTCTAGCCAGGCTTGGAAAATACTGGAGCCAGGTTGCTCTGGTTCTAAAGAAAATTCATGAGCTGTGCTCTGGCCACAATCCTGAAACCCTGCTGGGAAAACTTTTATACAATACTCAAAAGCCCGGAGGAAGGTCTGCTCTGTTCCCAGCTTTCCTGCTTCCTAGATGCTCTGTAGGAAGAGCTTGGTCCTCTGGGAGTGGCCCCAGGCTTAGGGCCAGCTGCTTAGCCCATAATCACGTTTTTGTTTGTTTGTTTTGTGTTTTATGGTTTGGTTTTGTTTTTTGGTCAGGGTGCTGTTGCTGGAAGTATGTCCAGAGAACCCTCACTAAAATTCTCTACCTGTGGGCTGGAGAGATGGCTCAGTAGTTAAGAACACTGGCTGCTCCTCCAGAAGACCCTGAGTTTGATCCCCAGAGCCTTCACGTCCGTTCACAACTGCCTATAACTCCAGTCCCAAGGGCAGCAGGCACCCACATGGTATACAGACATCCACGCAGAAAAAACATCCATGTATTACAATTGAAATAATATAAAAATAGTTCTGAATTAAAAAAAAAATTGTATCTGTTTCCTGTCCCTGGCAAGTTCCCCATGACTCTGATCTTCGCTGAGCCCGCTGATGGGAAGTAGCTGCTGTGTGGCTGACATGAGAGAACACACTGGAAAACAGCGCAGTGCTGAGACATAGTAGGTATTCAGGGAATGCTCTATCTGTTGGAAGTCAGAGACATCGGCTCTGAAAGGATGCTCCTTATTATTCATGCCATAAGCAACGCTGTATGTACAGCTTAGCAGTAGGCGAATAGCTACATAGTCTTCCTCTTGGAATGAAACCTGGATTCTATTCCAGTGGTCTTTTGAGCATTGGACTCCCTGAAGGCAGAATCTCAGGTAAGACTGGTGTGCATGTGTTCATCTGCAAGATGACCCAGGGGAAGTCAGAGTCACCACTGGGGCCTGGACCCCTTCCTCTCATCCCCAGGACCTTTCATGAAGTATGCAAGTACCTTGACGGCTGAAGTGCAGGAGCATCTTCTCACTATTTTCCTTCCCACCCTAGGCAAACTTTTCTTTCTGAACTGACCGTGTCCACCAGCTGATTCAGCACCCACTGTTGCATGTTGCTTCAGGAAAAGCCAGGGAGAGAAAGCAACTGGATGGGCTTGGAAAGGAACCAAGTAAAGGTTGGCCAGACCAGCTAAGAGTTTGCTGTGCAGAATTAAATACAAACTGAAAAGGTGGGGCTATTTGTCTATAGATGATTAAGAATTCCAAGGCAGCATTAGCAGAATGCCAGTCAAGCAAGCGCAGGGTGTCTTAAATGAGGAGTCCCATGCTCCAAGAAGCCAGTCTGACTCCAGCCTGGGTCCAGCAAGGCCAAGGATCATAAATGTCAGACTCAGGAAGAGATAGATGTATGTGCCCAAAATGGGAGATTGAACTTGAACTGATGGTCTGAGCCCATCAGGGAAATGAGCAAACTCATTCTCTTCCTCCAGTGATTGGCTGGAGCTAGTCACGCTTTAGTCAGTAAGATGTAATTAGGAAGCAAGCTTAGTCAAGGATGGGACCTGCAGAGAGGCAAGCCATAGAAAGGTTCTCTTACTTCCTCCCCCTCATGCTGTCCTGTGAGGACATAATGGTAGAGACTATTGTATAGCTATGAGCTAAAACTGCCACTGAGGGCAGTGGTGTGGAAAAGGAGAGGCTGGGGACCTTGAAGCTGCTGGTCTACCCCAGAGTACTACTTGTATCGGTGAAGACTAATGGCTATTATAGGAGCAAAGTGACCAGCAACTAGAGCATTCCTAACTCAACTAAGCCTCCTTGAACTGGTGCATTCCCATGCTCTTTGAGGCACAGCACTCGTGTCTACCTGAAGAGCTGCTTTCATGAGGCAAGGGCAGACATGAGTCAAAGGAGGACACTGTCAGCGTCATTAGCAAGTGACAGCCACATTAGATTTACTGTCACTCTCTGTTCTTTGATTCTAGCTACTTCCCTGTGTTCTTCATTGAGAGGACTGGTTGGTCCCCTCTGCCCACCAGGGTGTGACTTAACCTGCAACTGAACGCCATTGTGCAAGACTGAATCATTTAAGTTTTGCAGAGGATACTGGTCCATTTGCTTGCCTTAAATTCCCTCTGTCTGGCAGAAGACTCAGCCTGACTTTGAGAAATTGTTTAGTCTCCTGTGTATATAGCTTTGGTGAAACCAACTCAGAGCTATGGAACCTGAGCTTAGCAAAGGTTTGGACACCAACCCAGAGGCCAATTGGATTCTCTCTCCAGGAAGCATTAATTAACCCCAAATAGTCCATCCATTCTTGATATGAAGATTTACTTTGCCCTGGATTCTTAAAGGTCAAACTCACGAGTCTGTGATCTATACCAGTTCTTAGCACACACAAACATACATGTACACTCACATGCATGCACACTCACACACATGCACACACGTACATGCATGCATACTCACATGGATACATTTGCATGCATGCATACTCATACACACTCACACATACAGAAACATGTAACAGGCACATGCACTCACACTCAAATACACACACATGAAAAGCATGCACACACACATTCAGGCGCTCTTCCTCTCTCTCTTTCTCTCTCTCTCTCTCTTTCTCTCTCTCTCATACCTGTTAGCCAGAATTCCACTGTGTGCTGCCAAGGATTCAAAGGGCAAACTTCAAATCCGAACTTTAAAGGCAACAGAAAAGGTTGATTTATAAACCACCTTTTTCATTTCCTCTGTACTCCTATGTTAATGGAGGCTACAACAGGACACTGATTGCAAAACTGGTTTCAACTGCCCAAAGTTTCCTTTGTAATGTGACTCCCATAATAAAGTGGAATATATTTTTCCACCCCCTTGAAAATGGGCCAGCCTTAGGATATGCTGTGTATGACTACACACACACACACACACACACACCACACCACACACACACACACACACACACACCACACACACACCATACACATTTATGAGTTCCACGCTGCTTCAAATCCATCTTTCAGTGTCTTGTGACTACCTTGTGAACAAACGCATGCTGGCCCACTGAAGAATGAGAGACGTGGAACAGATCTGAGTCATTCCAGCCATCCAGAGAGGCTCTAACTCTGTGAGTAAGCCCATCCCCAGACCAGAAGTAGAGTACAAATGTACCCCAGATGACTGAAAATTCATGACGGAGTCCAGCCACAGTGAACAGAACCATACAGTTGTTGATAAACTCTCAAACAGTAATTAGTGACTATTTCAAGCCTGTTGAGTTTGGGATAGTTTGTTACACAGCAATAGCTAACAACCTGTAAGATCCAATAGGCACTAATGCTTAGCCAGTTACCTTGTGAGGGATTTATCACATACTCTACAAGTATGATTTCCTAGTGGGGTTTTTGTGGCAATCCCAAAAGCCGTCTATGTTTTCATTTGTTTTATAAATAATGTGTATCATTTCTACCTGCATGCACATATTGGAGAGACAAAGCTTTGGACGATTGTGCTATCTAAACGGCAATTGGAAACTGTATCTAATAGAAAAATGTTTGTTTTTTCTGGCAGTAGCCGAGCCATGAACTAAACCATGTTGAAAGAGGTCACTGTGGACTTTAAGCCAGGACGGTTCCTACTGTGTTTACTGCCTATCCTGGGTTTGATAACATTCAATCAGTTATTCATGTCTGCCCGAGTAAGGCTGCTGCTTCTATTCAAGACCAGAATAACCTTACATTTATGAGTCAGCCCAAAACACATCTCCTGCCCAACACATTCAGAAATCTTGAGTCAGTGCTAGGATTACTTGGAAAACTGTATGAATAACTGTGTATAAAGGGGGTGCTGTTAGACATAGTGTGGTTGAGTAAAGCCAGTCACGTCACAGACTAGGACAAGGTTGAGCAACGGATGTGTTTGATTTTTATTCCCCCAACCTCCAGGCCTTAAAATTAAACTTTGAAAAAGCTACACTTAAATCTCATATATAAGACCAGTAGTTTTTATGATGCATTCAATATTTAGCCAACATTTTAATCGCACAAACATTTCTAATAGAATGTAATTTTGAAATGTCATCAATAACTTGATTAGTGGCTTGGGATGATCTAGAAAGAATTCTTAGTGATTCATTTGAATCATGGATTGCCCCAAAGAGAAAGAAAATCCAGTTGTAAAACAAGTTTTCCAACAAACATATATCCTACCAGTACCTCCGGTTGTAAGTCTAAATGGGCACCCTGCTTCGTGCTAAGTCTGCTTGCTCCTATTGATGTCTTCACAGAACACTTTTTCTCAAACCTACAGGGAAATAAATGACTCATTAAGTTGCTTAAGATTGACTTATAATAATCTATTGTTAACAAAGCCCATCTATCACTCAAGGTGATAGAGGGTGTAAGCTACTCACACATCGCTAAGATAAAAAATCTTCTAGAAAACCAAACGGTTCTGTTTTTCTGTCCCTATCCACAGTATTTCAGGATCTCCAGACAGATGCTAATTTATCTATAGTTACTACAAATTTTTTTTTTTGGTTTTTTTGAGACAGGGTTTCTCTGTGTAGCCCTGGCTGTCCTGGAACTCACTCTGTAGACCAGGCTGGCCTCGAACTCAGAAATCCACCTGCCTCTGCCTCCCAAGGAGGGACTAAAGGCTTGCGCCACCACTGCACAGAGGTTACTACAAATCTTAAGACAATCTCTATAGAGTAAGATATCCCCTGTGCAGGGCTTCGGGAGAAGTGAAAACTAAGGCCAGCCCAGAGCGATGGTAGAGGCAGGAGCAGAGTTTATTTTTCTGATCTTGTCCTGCAGTTGGATGCCTCTCTAGTAGTGAGCCTAAATAAATGCTCATAGGCACTAGTTGGAGCCAGTTGGTCCATGTTTGTTTTTAGTCTGCATTGAGCAACCATCTAGCAAAACCAGGAACTTTCACTCTGCAGCAAGGCCCAGGTACAGACAGCTGTTCATAAGGGGAAATGGCAGTTAGCTCTTCTCCCAAAGCAAGTACAGCTTACCCTGATTATGGAATTCAGATTTCCAACATCAAATGCCATGTGTACCTTACTTTCTGCAGCTGATGTTGGCTCATTATTCATCCTTCAGATTAAAACTCTGTGGACACAGAAGCCATAGCCATCTGTTCTGTGAGTCCTGTCTTGTCTACCTCATCATATTTCATCACCAAACCTGTGTCTTTCAGGCTCACTGTTGAGGTCTGAAGGGGAGAAAAAAGAAATTAACTTCCCAGCTCTTCTCGAAAGGAATGTCATTCTAATAGTTTCTATGACAGCAGTGTTCAACCTGTGGGTTGTGACCCTTTTGGGGTCGAATGACCCTTTTACAGGGGTCACATCAGATATTTACATTATGATTTATAACAGTAGTGGAAGCATGGTTCTAATTCAATGAATTCATAATCAATCTTTTTCTCTGGTCTCTGCAAATGCTGGCCTGGAAGGCCAGTGCTCCAGTAAGGAGATCCAAGAAGTCCTCAAAGTAATATAATCAGGTGGAAATAAAATCCAAGAGACAACAGAAAGCTTCCAGTTAAAAAGGGTGCAACGATACTAGGACCTACTGGGAACATTAAACATAACAATTCTGAAATTTTAGAAGATTAATAGGTGAAATTAGTAGCCGATCCCACACTGTTGGAGTCTGAATAATTAACTGGCTAGTAAAAATTTAGCTCCAAAAATACAGCTGGAAGAGAATGAAAATACAGACATAAACATATCCATAGATGCATCGTTTCAAATCCCATGTGAGAGACAAAGCTATGGGAAGGAAAAGGCATACTTAAGAGCAAGAAGAATGCAACTGGCAACCATACTGGAGGCCAAACATCAATGTGCTAAGAGAAAGGACATTTGTATCTAGGACTCTCTATACCCAGTCATTTGATCATCCCACTGTTAATCATCAAAGATATTTTCAGCGGCACAAATACAAAGAACAGTTAGTATCCAAAAATTCTCTCTGAGTATCCACCCAGCAGCTACTGGAAATAGATGCAGAGACCACAACCAAACATTAGATGGAGCTCAGGAACTCCTGTGGAAGAATCGGAGGAAAGATTGAAGAACCCAGAGGGGATAGGAACTCCTCAGGAAGACCAACAGAGTCAACTACCTGGACCCTTGGGGGATCCCAGAGACTGAATCACCAACCAAAGAGCAACCATGGGCTGGACCTAGGGCTTCACCACCCCATAATGTGCAGATATGCAGCTTAGTCTTCCATGTGGGTCCCTCAACAACTGGAGCAGGGGTTGTCTCTGACTCTGGTGCCTGCCCATGGATCCCTTTCCCTAACTGGGCCACCTTGTTTGACCTCAATGGGAAAGGATGTGCCTAGTCCTTCAGTGACTTGTGCCAGGGGTGGTAAAACCCAGGGTACTCAAGGAGAAGGGGATGGCATGTGGGGAGGAGCTATGTGTGAGAGGGAGGTCAGGAGACAGGGTGTGCAATCTGGATGTAAAGTGAATAAATACATAAATTAATGGAAAAAAAAATCTCTGTAGGAGAACTACCTTAGACTATGTTCCAGGAGGGAAAGAAATGAATTTAAAGGAAAAGTGCAAATGTCACAGTGAGGAAATCAATCATTCGGAAGACAGCAGTAAGGACCAGTGTGAAGGTTCAGCAGGTAAGGGTGCCTGCTGCCTAGCCTGATGAGCTGAGTCCCACCCTGAGGGTGCCCACGGTAGAGAACCGATTCTTGCACGTTTCCTCGGACCCCATCACATGTACCTCAGCACATGTATGCGTACCGGGGCTTGTTCCCGCTTTCTATCTCTTACCAGAGAATAAAACATGACTTTTTAAGGCTGAAAAAGGGAAAGCATTGAGCAGTAAATCTAAACGATTAATGCACTATTAACAATTTTGAGCTTAAAAACAAACTGGAACCAGCACTTCAGAAAGCATTCACAGGAACGCTGGGGAGGAGAGTAGTGTAGTGTGGGGAGTCCTTTACTGCTCGAATAGGCATTACTGGGTGTCAACATTTAATTCTGTGTTAAACGTTCAAAGGAAACACCCGCAAACACACACATATAAAACAATGGAAGAAGAAAGACTATATAAAAGTTACTAATATAAAAATGCAGCCAAAGTCAGGACAAGGAAAAAAAGGTGCCAGCAAATGACAAAGCTACAGTCCTGGAAACATGTCGGGACCAGCAACAGGCTGGAAAGAGGTGAACGGCAAGCGTGAGCTGCCTCAGGCCCCGAAGCACCCTTTGCCTGAAGCATGCCAAGCAGCTAGGTCCATGGAGCCTCACCACCTAGCACCCATGTGCTGGCTTAGCTTGACTCCTTTCTCCTGCGCATGCATTCCTGCAATGTCTTAAACTTTCTTTTTCAAAACTTCCAGCACATAAGTAAAAAGAAATCACTGCTTGCCCTGTGAGGCTTTCTCTCACTGCCTTCGACATTCTGATCTTTACTAGAAAACAAAAATCACCAGAAAAATATGGATGATATCAGTGCAACAATTTGCCTTTGTGGATGTGGCTCTTTTTTTGTTTGTTTGTTTGTTTTTTTTTGTTTTTTTCAAGACAGGGTTTCTCTGTGTAGCCCTGGCTGTCCTGGAACTCACTCCGTAGACCAGGCTGGCCTTGAACTCAGAAATCCGCCTGTCTCTGCCTCCCAAGTGCTAGGATTAAAGGCATGCGCCACCACCGCCCAGCCTGGCTCTTACTAGAGCCAGGCAGAAAGCTGTATTCTGAGTGCTGGTTTTCTAAATTGCATAACCTCAGATTAGCACTTGTAGAATGCTGTGATTCTATTTAGAATATCATTAACTGAGCATCCTGGCAGACACCACTCAGCACCACTGGGCCTCCCAGGAATTCGCTCATTCACCAGTTTGCAAAGTATATTAGCAAGCTCTGTAACAAATCACTGCAAGCTTGGGAACTTCAAACCTTTTATTGTCGTAAGTTCTGTGAGTCAGTGATGAAGGCACAGCTTAGCTGACAGCCTCAGCACATGAAGCATGTTCATGAAGTACAGCAATGGACCTCGGAGCTAACAGCTATTCTGTGTATCCCAAGTGCATGCCATACATTAATGTTGGTCAATCAGTACAAAGCCAACAAGATTGAATTTTCAGCTCATAAAATACTATGTCCCATCCACAGGTGGACCCACTGGAATTCTAGCCTAGGCCTGTGTGACTCAGAAGCCCTCCTGGAAACGACTTCTGTCATTTATTTTTAGCAGTTCAGAGTAACTGAAGCAGAGGGCACGCAGCTCTGACAGTAACCGGCAAGCCCATGATGCACATATAGCAGCCGTGTAGCTCCGCGACTGTGTGATGATTATATTCGTTCTTACTGCTTTTTACACTTTATTCTCTTAGATCTTTCATGCATTTTTCCTTATTTCCAGATGAGACTCCTTCCCATTTAGATTGGTGATATCCCCTTTTAAAACGAGTGAAAAGATAACCCACACACTGACAGACAATATTTGCAAGTCCTATATCTGATAAGTTGTTAATATTTACAAGTATAAAGAGCTTCTACACTCACCAAAACCAACTCAACTTAAAAGTGGGGGGACATGTTATAGAGACATTTCTCCAAAGAACATATATAAGAAGTTCAACAGTATTAGTGAGTAGGTAATTGTAATTAAGATCTTAATGAGATATCATTGCTCCTCCCCAGGATAGCTGTAATTTAAAAGGTAGGCAATAACAAGTGTTGAGGTCACTTCCTGGAGGAGACACAAGCAAGGTCTCCTCAAAGGTCCTTTCTCAAAGGTCCTGTCTCAGCTAGGGTTTTCCTGTTGTGAGCAGACACCATGACCAAGGCAACTCTTCTAAGGAAACGTTTAATTGGGGCTGGCTTACAGGTTCAGGCCATTATCATCAAGGTGGGAAGGAACATGGCAGCATCCAGGCAGGCGTGGTGCAGGAGGAGCTGACAGTTCTACATCTTCATCTCAAGTCTTCTAGGAGAAGACTTGCCTCTAGGCAGCTAGGAGATTCTTAAAGCCCATGCCCACAGTGGCATACCTCCTCCAAAAAGGTCAGACCTACTCCAACAAGGCCACACCTCCAAATAGTCTAAGCATACTGGGACCACCAAAGGTCCTAATAACAGACCAAAGTATATGCCACCAAAGTTCAATTTAGCCTGCCAGTAAGTTTATTGGTCTGATTTTAATAAGCAATGGGCTTACTTATAGTATAAGGGAGGAGTTACTTTGAGGAGCATGGGGGTTCCCCCTGTAAAAGCTGTACTAAATACCCAGCAGGGATGAGGTCTTTTTCACATAGACAGAACACCCCTTCTTCTAGTCCTTCTCTATCTATATGCTCTAGCCCTTCCCCACAACTCCAGAGGCCAAACCAATTAGGGCAAAATTGTATACAAAGTCTTTGAGAGAGTGGCTGGATACTCAGGAGAAGGTCCCATGACCCTCTCTGTCCCATCTTTTTGTGACAGAAGTTCAAAAGCCAATAAGCAAAGCCAAAATGATCTTTTCCAAGCAGGTCCAACTGAACTCCTGAAGACCATGGCAGTTTAACCCAGAAGATAATTCTGTACAATGGTTGGTGTGTATGCAGGGAAATCAGAAGTTGTGCATGGCTAATGAGGTGAAATGGTGCTACAATGTTGGTTAGCATTTTTGAATATGCTTGGCCCAGAGAGTAGCACTATTTGGAGATATGGCCTTGTTGGAATAGGTGTGGGTGTGGGCTTTAAGACACTCATCCTAGCTGCCTGAAGCCAGTAGAACTCTCAGCTCCTCCTGCACCATGCCTGCCTGGATGCTGCCATGCTTCCTGCCTTCAAATTATTGACTGAACCTCTGAACCTGTAAGCCAGCCCCAATTAAATGTTGTCTTTATAAGAGTTGCCTTGGTCATGGTACCTGTTTACAACAGTAAAACCCTAACTAAGACAGTCACTCCTCACAAAGTTATAATAACTACTATCTGGCTCAGCAGTTTACCTGTAGGAGTTTACTCAAGCTGAAAACAGGGACTCGGGTGTCTGTTTGTACAGCTGTGTTCACGGCAGCAATATTCAAGTCAAAGGAGAGAATAACCCAATGTCCACCAGCAGGTGAATGGATGATGAGGTGATCCACACAGCAGAAGGTCACTCGTCCATGAAGGAAGGAACTCTCAATGCTACGACAAAGATGAACCCTGAAAACACAGGAGTAAAGTAGACACAAAATGACTATCTGTGCTGATTTCTCTTACATAAAAATATGAAATATTTAGACCATGAAAATTAATGAGAACAGAAAGACTGGGATTTTCTCAGCAAAAATAGAGAATTGCCGCTTAATGATCAGAATTTCTATTTAAGTTAATGAATTTTTGTTTGTTTGTTTGTTTTTGTTTTTGTTTTTTCGAGACAGGGTTTCTCTGTATAGTCCTGGCTGTCCTGGAACTCACTCTGTAGACCAGGCTGGCTTCGAACTCAGAAATCCGCCTGCCTCTGCCTCCCAAGTGCTAGGATTAAAGGCGTGCACCACCACCGTCCGGCATTAATGAAAGTTTTTAAAGTTGTGGCATGGCTTTAACTTTGGCTATTTAACTGATGCCACCAAACTGTACATTTTAAAAATGGTTTGAGGCTTAGGGAGATGGCTCCACAGGCAAAAATGCTTGGCATGCAAGCAACAGGGATCTCACCTTAAATCACAGGAACCCATGAAACAGTGGGATATAAATTACAAGTGTGTGTAATTCCAGTGATCCCATGGGCAAATGGCAGGTGGATGTTTGATGTACACAGTGGGAAAACAATAAAATGATCCTTCCTGTCTCAAACAAGGTAGAAGGTAAGGATCAGAGCTCAGGGATTCTCTGAGACCGCCACATGTGCATCACAGTGTGTGTGTGTGTGTGTGTGTGTGTGTGTGTGTGTGTGTGTATGTGTGTGTGTGTGTGTGTATTTAAGAAATGATTTCAATGGCAAATCAATGTATCTGTGTATATGTGTGTGCATGTTTTGATGTGCACATGTGTGCAGTAGTGTGCCCCCTGTGTGTGCCAGCAGCAGCCAAAGGTCAGTGTTGGGATGTCTTTCTCATTGACTCTCCACCTTATATTTTTGAGACAGGGGCTCTTACTGAAGCCAGAGCTTTCAGCTAGACTGGCTGGCGAGAGAACACAGGTATCGTCCTGCCTCCAGCCACCCTACCAAATGGGGTTACTTACGCTCAGGGTCATGCCAGACTTCTTTTTACATAGGTGCTAAGAATTGGAAACTTGGTTCTCATGCTCATGTAGGAAGCACTTTATCCACTGACCCAACTTCTGAGCCCCCACCAATGGTAAATTATATGTTATTCATGTTTTACTATAATAAGAAAACAAGAAAGAAAAAAAAATTCAGAGATGATATTCTTACAAAAGAGAAACTGGGTTAAAACAGCCTATCTTTACTCAAGTCTGAACTTCCTTGAGTAGACAGTTGGGTTTTGTTGGTCCGGTGTATGCGGGGAACAAGGGCACGAGGTACCTGCTTGTCCAATGATCCTCATAGGGTCCTAGCGATTCATTTCAGCCCTTCCATTTCCTGTGTCAGAAGAACCAAATAATACCAGAGTCTCCAGCATTCTACAGAGTACTCGACAATGTCACACGTTCACTCTGGACTTCTCTACCCTGCAGTGTTCTCACACTAACCAAAACACGGTGTGTCTAATAGCTGCACGGGCTGGTGCTCCCCGCTGGGTTGACATCTTGGTTCTTTGTTCTGCTGTCAGTGCTGGGGACTAAAACCAAGTCCATGCACATTCTAGACAAACACTCTACTACTTAGAGTAGTAGAGACTCTACTACTTGGACCGCTCAGCTGACCACTTATTAATTAGTAGGTATTTTTGGATTTTTGAATTGTCTTCTATAAGTATCCAGCTGATTTGAATCTTGAAGCCACTAATTTTATATTATCTCATTGCTTTAGAGTTTTTGTTTGCTGTGAGGAAACACTATGACCAAAAAGCAAGTCGGGGAGGAAAGGGTATATTTGGCTTATACTTTCACATCGCGTACATTACAGAAGGAAACGAGGGCAGGAATTCTAGCAGGGTAGAAACCTGAAAGCAGGAGATGATGCAGTGGCCACAAAGAAGTGCTGCTTACTGGCTTGCTTCCCATGCCTTGCTCACCCAGGACCACCAGCCCAGGGATGGCCCACTTACAGTGGGCTGGGCTCTCACCCATCAATCACTAATTTAGAAAATGCTCTACAGCCAGATCTTATGAAAGCATTTTCTCAATTAAAGGTCCTTCCTTTCAGATAACTCTAGCTGTGTCAAGATGACTTAAAACTATCCAGAATCCCCATGTTATAAACCATTTTTCAGCTGGACATGGTGGTGTGTTGGAAAACTTTGCTTACTTAAGGCCAAGGTCTGGATTGTTCCTCTGAGCTCTGTGAAAAATGGAGAACTCCCTTTTTCCAGCTGGGCTTCCCCTTCTCTGACCTGTCTGGGGAGTTTGATCTCCTGACACCTTCTACCTGAGGAAGGTCACTTAAACCCTTGGGAAACCTACAGTTTCAACTTCCTCTTTCCCCAGTAAGAACCCACCCAGGAGGTATCTGGGATTCCTGGAATGCCTCTCCATACAAATGAGGCATCCACAGTATCTTAAGCTCCAGCCAATGATTTGTTTGTTTGTTTGTTTTGTTTTTTCTTTTGTTTTTGTTTTTACTAGATATTTTCTTTATTTACATGTCATATGATTTCTCCTTTCCCAGTTTCCCCTCCAAAAA
>NW_022196904.1:163872326-163903558 GCF_008632895.1 Mastomys coucha | reverse complement strand
AAGAAGGAATGAAATGTCCACATTTTGGTCTTCCTTCTTCTTGAGTTTGTTGTGGTTTGTGGGTTGTTTTTCCTGTATTCTGAACTTCTGGGCTAATAACCACTTATCAGAGAGTGCATACCATGTATCTTCTTTTGTGATTGGGTTATTTCACTCAGGATGATATTCTCCAGATCCATCCATTTCCCTAAGAATTTCATAAATTCTTTGTTTTTAATAGCTGAGTAGTACTCCATTGTGTAGATGTACCACAGTTTCTGTATCCATTCCTCTGTTGAGAGACATCTGGGTTGTTTCCAGTTTCTCGTTATTATAAATAAGGCTGCTATGAACATGGTGGAGCATGTGTCCTTATTACATGTTGGAGCATCTTATGGGTATATGCCCAGGAGTGGTATAGCTGGATCCTCCGGTAGAACTATGTCCAATTTCCGGAGGAACCGCCAAACTGATTTCTAGAGTGGTTGTACCAGCTTGTATTCCCACCAGCAATGAAGGAGTGTTCCTCTTTCTCCACAACCTCTCCAGCATCTGCTGTCACCTGAGTTTTTTATCCTAGTCAATCTGACTGGTGTGAGGTGGAATCTCAGAGTTGTTTTGATTTGCATTTCCCTGATGACTAAGGATGTTGAACATTTCTTTAGGTGCTTCTCAGCCATTCAGTATTCATTAGTTGAGAATTCTTTATTTAGCTCTGTACCCAATTTTAATAGGGTTATTTGGCTCTCTGGAGTCTAACTTCTTGAGTTCTTTGTATAAATTGGATATTAGCCCTCTATCAGACATAGGATTGGTAAAGATCTTTTCCCAATCTGTTGGTTGCCATTTTGTCCTATTGACAGTGTCTTTTGCCTTACAGAAGCTTTGCAACTTTATGAGGTCCCATTTGTCAATCTTGATCTTAGAGCATAAGCTACAGCCAATGATTTTTTATATTCACCCTGAAATCTCCTTCCTACTCTCCAAGGTTCATAGGTAGCCCTTGGTCACCCCAAATAAAGTGTATGTGCACCAGCTGTGTTTCCCTGAGTATCCCCTACAAGATCTGTAACACTAAAATCCTCAGAGAAGGCCTTCCTCGGAGAACCCCCTCCCCCCACTCCCGCCTCCGGCCTCACTCCAAGCTGGAGCAGAATCCTGCAGATCCCATCTGTTTCAGAGTCCATACCACAGTGGTACATACCCACAATCCCAGCACACACAAAACTGAGATCCAAAGACTACTCAAATTCAAAGACAGACTGGGTCACATAGAGTACACCAGGACAGCCTGGGCTACACACAGCCGGGGAACATGCAAAAGAAATCAAGTATCCTTTTCAGAAAAACTTCATGTAATTTCAGGTATTGGTAATTTCACATTCATAGATTAAGAAAGAGAAAGACCGTCAAGCTCGACTACTTCAGAGTTCCATACTTCCTCCTCCTCACTAATAACTGAGCTGCAAAAAGTTGACTTTGACTCCCATTTAGCTTGTGTGTGAAACCAGTTGTCCCCCTGTCCTGGTTGGATATTTGCCAACTTGACACAACCTATCTTTATTTGGCAAAAGGAACCTCAAATGAGAATCTGTCTCCATCAGACTGCCTACAGGCAAGCCCGTGGACACATGTTCTGAGGTGAGAGGGCCTAGATCATTTTTAGTGGTGTCATCTCTGGGCAGATCATCCTGGGCTGTGAAAGAAAGCAGGCTGGGCAAGCCAAGGGGAGCAAGCCAGGAAGCAGCATCCCTCCTGTTTCCTTCTCTGCCTCCTGGGTCCCATCCTGACTTTCCTTCATGGTGCACATCAGTCATGAGTTGAGATAAACTTTTTCCTCTCTAAGTAGTTTTTGGCCCTGGTGCTTATGCTAGCGACAGAAAGCAGATGAAAAGAACTTTCTTTTCTTCTATGGTCATAATGAGGAGAACGGCTCTGATATCACAGTCTCCACGCACAAAATTAAAGCCAAAAATCAAACACGGGATGGATGCATGCCATTTAGCCAGTCTTTTCATGTCTGGTTTGTCTGAGACAATAGCCTGAGGACAAGGAGATAGTCACAAAGCAAATCTCCAGAGAGCCTGTTCTGCTGGCTCTACATTCCTGCAACGGCCAAGCAAGACGGGTATTATCAGCCTTACCTACAAAGGCAAGTACTCAGGTCTTGTTTCTTCCTTTTCTCTGAAGCTCCCCAGCCAGGCTTCCCTCTAGACCATCTGGAGGGTGAATGCTCTCCTTGAATGAACTCTGCTCTTCTAGCCCCACAGAACTTCTAACCATGCGCCCCCTCATACGCGTCTTGCTGTGGCATGGTTGGGAGGTATCCTATCTCAGTAGATTTTTTTTTTTCCATCTTCGTGTGGAAGAGCTATGTTTAATAGAGGTGTTTGTAACTTAATTTTTTTCAAAGTCTCCTTTGGTTCTTAGACACTTTAACCTCCCTTCCTGCCCACCAGAGGCAGTGGAAAAGAAAGGATACGGGGCAAGTGGAGCTGATGAGAAATGGTTCGTTCTTTGAAGCAACTCCCATCTATGTTGTCTGGTAATGGGTAGTTCAGTTTATAGGTCAGCAGCGGCGACTTGATCCACTTGTAAACGCTTCACAGATATACCAATATTCTAGTTCGGTAGAGTCAGGATAGTATATACAAAGCAGCAGTAGTGGCACTGCCTAACAGAGACAGCCAGGCCTCAGCCTGGAGGGACCAGGAGAGACACCAAGAGAAGTTCTCGGCTGAGCCTCTCTCAGTGAAGTGAAGATCGACAGAGATGTGAGACCAATGAGCGTTATATAGCTAACTCTGTAGAGAGAGTCCTATTTATACTCCCTCCAAACATCACGTGTCCTTCATGGGTCTTGCCTCAGCACGTATCTTGTCTCAGCACATGAGTCTGTGGCAAGAAACTCTAACACATCACCAGAAATTCTTTGGCAAGTTTCTCTCTATGGAGTCTCAAATGGAGCTCAACTACCCAATATAAGAGCAACTGATATATGCATGTAGTTGTCGAAGAATCCTTCGTCACGTGTCCTTTCATGTGCTTGCTTTAGCATAAAGTCCTTTCACCTGTGTCTGCTTCAGGAAAACACTCCTTCACATGTTTGCCCCACCAAAATACCATCCATCACAACTGACTTTCCAAAGAACCCTTACGTTTCCGGTGTAGGTGTTTGTCTCAGAGCCTGGCTCAGTGGATATTTGCTACGTGAATGAACTGGGCCACAGGTTCACGCTTCCATTTACCTT
This sequence comes from Mastomys coucha, assembly GCF_008632895.1. Classification (NCBI taxonomy): domain Eukaryota; kingdom Metazoa; phylum Chordata; class Mammalia; order Rodentia; family Muridae; genus Mastomys; species Mastomys coucha. The sequence goes on along the minus strand of NW_022196904.1, from coordinate 163,900,328 downwards.
TCTAGACTCCTTACTTGACTTGCCTCACCCCTCCCAACCTTCCCAGTGTCAATCTGACCCTGCTTTGTGCTGAATTATACATTCAAATGGGTTCTGGTCTTCATGGCTGCAGTGCAGCACACATCTCTTTGACAGGCTTCTCTAACTGCCCCACCTCTGGTGACCACCTCTTCCTTTGGTGACAGTCACCACTGTCCCTTGCCCCATTATCATTATTGTTTCCATATCAATGGTTGTCAAAAGGGAACACAGCACTTTTTCAGATTAGAAACTTGCATTCTCTGTGGGTAGATGCACCTTGCACTGGGACCCAGGGCTTTCCGGGAGAGAACAACCCAGCCCTTGATCACCTGGTAGCTGGGTGCTCTAGAACAGTGAACCATTTCACACCAGATAAAGAAATCCTGATACAGTATCCCCAGAACCAGACCCTATCTGGGACAGGAATTTTCTTTTGACATCCACCTTCCCACCCTCACTAACAGCTTTTAAATTTTGATTTGTTTCCTTTGCAGTCCATTTTTGGATTCCAATCTTTTCTCCCTCACATCTCCTTTGTGTGTGATAAACACCATTGTCAGTGTTTCTAGACAGGGTCTCTGTGTAGCCCAGCCTGGACCAAGCACTCACTGTGCTGGAATGACAGGCACACCGCACCCAGTTTAATTAGTTGATTATTGCTAATAATTAGGTTTCTGATTAAGTAACATAATTGCAAGAACCAAATTACCCGGAAAACTGATACAATTACTGTGAAATTATCGTGCTTAATTGTCTTTCTATTGACCTTATTGAGCTTTATTCTTCTACTATAAAGTTCATCTTCTAAAGTACACAGTTCGGTCAGTGGCTTTAGTACTCTTCCAGAGTCACAGACCCATCGTAAAGTTTTTAAATATTTTCTACCCAAAAAGGAACCTTAAACATTTCTTACCCTATTCCTGTGAGACCCTAGCAACTATTAAACTTCCTGGATCTTTGTGTATGAACTTGTCTACTCTGAGCTTTTATATAAATGGAGTCATAGAGTATATGATAGTTTAAGATTACAAAACACTGCCTGGGTATGGTGATATATGCTGTACTCTAATTAGTCAGGAGGCTGAGGTAGGGGGATTGTCAGGAGGTCAGCTTGGGAAACATAGTAAGAACCTGTTTTAAACACACACACACACACACACACACACACACACACACACACACACACACTAAATTTGGCAGTGATTAAGAAAGCCACCTACTATCAACTTTTGTTCTCCATATGCATGTACACATATATGCACACACACATGCACACATGCACATATGCATGAACATGCATGCACACCTACACAAAGTATATGCCTTGAGCAGCCTTGGGTCCATATCCCCTCCCCAGTGGACACAGTGAGGAACGAGCTGAGGAAGAGTTGGCCAAAGGCAGTGCTTAGGGTCCAGTTCATCACAGACACTAGTCCCTATGTTTCCAGATCTCTATAGGTAGAGGAGTCTGAAACCACCAGTTTGAGTTATTTGGACCCCTGTCATTCATCCTCTCTGAAAGAAAATAGAACAAGTATCTTGAACAATAGTTTCAATTCTTATATTCTTGGTGTTCCACCAAGATGGTGCCCCATCTCTTGTATCTTGATGTCCCAAGAAATAGGACATCCATGGGGAACTAGTTTAAGAGGTTCTAAACTAGAAGCACTTAAATACTGTGGTTATTTAACTTTTGAACTCATGTTAAACATGGGATGATTACAGGGACTTTGCAAATTCAGAAATATCTGTATTAATTCTCTGTCTTCTGAGCTCCAAGCAGGCCACCTAATTAGTGGTAGGCGATTTGTTTTGGAGGGTCAACATGCCTGGTACCAGCCTGTAATTTCTTCACCAATTTTATCAGACATGCCTTTAGCCAGGTGTCCTAAGAAATTCCCATAAGGTCATCTAATTATTATTTTACTATAATTGATCTGAAGAACTTTATAATGCTATCCTTGTACCTTGATCAACCCAATTCAAAGTGTGGCGGTCAGGGTTATCTAGCAGAAGCAAATTAGAAAGTAGGAAGAGTTTCTGAGTAATGTTTAGTAAATGTTTAGTAATGTCTAGTAAATGTTTCTAGAAGAAACATTTCCATGGAGTTTGAGGCCAGTGTCCCTGAAGACAGAAGCCAAGCAACATGGATCAACCTCTCAGTTTCTCCTAATAAAATATTGTGATCTGGGCCCTGTGGCACAGACCTGTAATCACAGCTATTCTGGAGGCTGCGAGAGGGAGACTGAAAGTTCAAGCTTGCTTTGGTGAGCTCATGGCTAACCTGGGTAACTTGCTGAGGCCTTGTCTCAAAATAGAAAGTTTTAAAAAGGATAGCTCAGTGGTAATTCACTTGTATAGACTGCATAAGGTTCTAGGTTCAAACCCCAATACCAACCCCACCCCACCCCCAAAAAAAAAACACCTTACAAAAACAGTGGAAAGACAGGAACTAGTATCAGCAGCATAAAACTTAGAAACGCTCTTCAGCCATCTACCATGTATGAGCCTCCAACGTGGGTGCTGGAAACCAAATATGGGTTCTCTGCAAGAGTGGTATGTGATCTTGTCTGTTTTGACCCATCTCTCTAACCTCCACATTTTGGGAACTTGTCATATATTATCGGCATAAATAATTACTCACTGGGGTGGCAAGAATGGGGAGGGGGGAGGCAACAGAGGTTTGTTCTTGTTGTTTTCATTTGTTTGTTTGTTTTTTGGAGGGGAAACTGGCAAAGGAGAAATCATATGACATGTAAATAAAGAAAATATCTAATAAAAAAGAAATTAAAACTAAAAAAAAAACAAATAAAGTAGATACTAATAAAGAAAAATACCAGAAAAAAATTACTCAATATATTTACAGATAAAAGTAGATATCTGAAAATATGATCTTCCAGGTGTTCAGAAGAACTAAAATAAATTTTTTTAGGTTATAAATAATATCCTTACATCATCCCCCTTCGCTTTCTGCCTTCTGAACTCACCCATTTATACCTCTACTCTCTTTTAATTTCTTGATCTCTTTTTCTTTAATTGTTGTTACACGTGTGAGTGTGTGTGTGTTCCTAAACGCCTAACTCCAACCCCCTCAGTCTGGATAATGTTACTTCACTTTTACACGTGTTGTGAGAGATGACCACTCGGTGTCCTCTCCCCTGGAGAACACCTCTTCTTCCACTTGCAGCATCCCTTAGTCGCCTTTAGCTCTGTGATCAGGGGTTGAGGCCTCATTCCCTTTCATCCATCTGAGAGAGCTTGTCTATCGGTGCCACGCTTGTTCAGTTCATGTTTTGGCATCCACGTTGGTGAGACTTCATAGGTGTAGCTTCTGACTCCTCTGGGAGACACAGTCTCACAGCAAACTCCCTCTTCCTCTGGCTCTAACAATCTTTCTGTACCCTTTTCCGACATGGTTTCTGGGCCCGAGGTGCAGGAGCTGTTTGCAGATGCATCCACTGGGACTGGGCCCCACAACTCTCCATTTTGAACAGCTGTAATTCTGTAATGATCTCCGTCTGTAGCAAACAGAAGTCTCTTTGGTTAGGGGCGAAGACTATGCTTATCCATGGTTATAAGGACAAATATTTAGACTGTGGGTATAAGAACAAACAATTAAGATGTAGTTATGGAGTACACAGCCTTACTAAAGTGGCAGTTGTAGGTTTACCTCCAAGACCCATGACTCTTTAGCCCTGGGGAGTAGCCTAGGTCTCCAGTACCAGGTATGATTTCCCTCTTGTTGAGAGGAACTGGAGCCCCGTGGGAGTACTGTTGATTACTACCAGGTGCCAGTGTTGTACATTTAGCATTATCCATGCTGGTCATTGTCGCAGGTTTTTTGTTCTTCACTCATTTAAAAGCACCAAATGTGCTTTAAATCTACTCGTGTAGATCATCTTTTTACACAAGTAGTGGCAGGTTAGAAACACTACTCTGCATGTCTTATTGTAGCACTTACTTCCCATCAGAGCACAGAGAGCGTCCTTGTTTTTTAATGGACACGGATCACTGTATGAACATGGCATAATTTATTTAACCGATTCCGTATTGACAGGCATTCTTACTTTTTCTCTTTGTTATTACAAATGATGCTGCAGTTAAAAGTCTTGAGTGTAGCACATGCCTTTGATGTCAAGCTACTGGTGTTTCATGTGTTCGGCAGTGTGCTTTGTGGGTAGATTTCTAGAAAAGCAAATGCTGGGACAGAGAGTATGCCCATTTATAATATTGCCAGTAATTAGTAAGTTCCCTTCCTGGCTTATTTTGCATTTCCTATCAGCAGTAGCACAGAAGCTACTTTCCAATAAGCTGGCCAATAAAATATGTTATTAAACTTTTGAAGTTTGCCCTCTGATAGGTAAGTGATATCTCACTTATAAGTGTTATTGTAATTACTTTGAATGAGGCAACTTGAGGGCATATGTTTAAGAGCAATAGAAATAAACTTAAATTCAAATACATTTGCTCCTGATGATGGCATGGTTTTTTTTTCTTTTTTCTTTTTTAAATTGCTTAATTGTTTGGTATAAAATTTTCTTTTTTTAAATTAGATATTTTCTTTATTTACATTTCAAATTTTATCCCCTTTCCTCATTTCCCCTCTGAAAACACCTCTATCCCATCCCCCCATCCCCTGCTCACTAGCCCACCCACTTCTGCTTCCCTGTCCTGGCGTTCCCCTACACTGGGGCATAGAGCCTTCTTCACAGGACCAAAGGCTTCTCCTTCCATTGATGTTCCACAAGGCTGTCCTCTGCTACACATGCAGCTTGAGCCATGGGTCCCATCATGTGTACTCTTTGGTTGGTAGTTTAGTCCCTGGGAGCTCTGGGGGTACTGGTTGGTTCATATTGTTGTCATTTTTTTTCCTAAAGTGGTGGGACTCATATACATTGAGGGGAAAGGGTGTAATCAATGTGTTTCATAGAGAAACTCCTATAAAGCTTTAGTTGGAAGGTTGCAGGCAAGAAAAAAAGCATTTGTGTTGATCACTTCTGCCACTGTTACAAAATGCCTGAACAAATCAATTTGGAGAAGAAAATAGCTTATGTTAGCCAGTCATTCTAAAGGTGTCGTTCCATGGTGGATGAGACCATTGTAATGAGCTTGTGATGAGGCAGGGTACCATGGCGGCAGGAACATGTGTCCCAGGAGAGTTCTCACTACAGCCAGGAAGCAGCCATGCCTCTATGGCCTGACCCACCTCCTGGCGGCTCATTCAGCTATTAATTCATCAATGGACTAATCCATTGATAAGGTCAGTGCCCTCATGAGGCAGTCACCTCCTAAGAGAACCACCAGCTAAGAAGCAAGCCTTCAGCACGTACCACTTCAGGCCATTCTATATGCAAACCATGACAGTTATCCTTTCAGAGTTCCATACAGGACTTTAAAGGTTCCTTACAGGAATATGTACTCACTGATATTTTCGCCTTCAGTGGTGTGTCACACTCAAACACAAACTTTTAAAAGACAAGAAAGAAAAAACAAAGATTCATGTGTTTCACAGAAATACTCCAGATATTTGGATCTGCTGTCTGTGGAGTGAGTCCTTCATGGTTGTGTCTCTTGACATGGTATTTGTATTTGTGTGTGTCAGTCAGTGTTTATATCTCTGCTTGTATGTGTGTTTGTGTGTATATATTTGTTTGTATGTGTGTGTATGTATATGTGTATATATATGTGTGTCTGCCTGTGTATTCATGTGTGTTTATGTGTGTGTTTGTTTATGTGTATGTGTATTCATGGGTGTATATTTGTGTGTGTATGTATGTATGTTTGTGTGTGTATGTGTGTGTGTGTTTGTGTTTATGTGTATGTGTTTTTATGGGTGTATGTGTGTATACGTGTGTGTACTTGTGTGTGTATATATGTGTGCTTCTGTGTGTGATTATTGCTTTCCTTTTTTAAAGCTGTGGTGTTCTATGCAGACAGAAAATAAAGTTCATGGCTGATAAATCTTGATTGGGGCCGGGCAGTGGTGGTACACGCCTTTAATCCCAGCACTTGGGAGGCAGAGGCAGGCGGATTTCTGAGTTCGAGGCCAACCTGGTCTACAGAGTAAGTTCCAGGACAGCCAGGGCTACACAGAGAAACCCTGTCTCAAAAAACCAAACAAACAAAAAAATTCTTGATCGGGGGTCCTCACTGAGGGCCAGGCAAAGAGCTGGCTGATGGTTGTTGAAAACACAAGAGTAACAGCACAATAGCTCCTGCACTCTTGGACTGTAGACAGACAGAGCAGAAACAGCCAATAAAGCCACTTCCGGCCTTCAGAAATGCTGTGGAAGGACACAGACAGTGTGAGGTAGAGCAGCGGAAGGAGTGCTCTTTGGTAGGCCCCCTGAGGAAGCTCTTTGGTGGGCCCCCTGAGGAAGCTCTTTGGTGGGCCCCCTGAGGAAGCTCTTTGGTGGGCCCCCGAGGAAGCTCTTTGGTGGGCAGATTGAGGAAGCTCTTTGGTAAGCTGACTGAGGAAGCTCTTTGGTGGGCCCCCGAGGAAGCTCTTTGGTAGACCTCCTGAGGAAGCTCTTTAGTGGGCAGATTGAGGAAGCTCTTTGGTAAGCTGACTGAGGAAGCTCTTTGGTAAGCTGACTGAGGAAGCTCTTTGGTAAGCTGACTGAGGAAGCTCTTTCGTAGGTTGACTGAGGAAGCTCTCCCAGAGATGCTACTTGCACTGATTGAAAAGATGGGTCTGAGGCTGGATGGATCTACACTTCTAAGGGCTCCTGGAAAGCCTGAGTAGAATTACCATAGAGCACGGTGCTCCATGCCTGCTTCACAGTAAATGGCGGTGCTCTGGGGATAAGGAAGAGGACTGTGACTTCCTGCTCAGCCGGATCTTCCTTTCAGATCCATTTCAGGCTGAGTGTCATCAAACCTTTCATGATGAGCCCAGCCCACTCTGATTCATTCATTTACAAATGACAAATGGACCCTCCTGTTTGCCAGGTACTGGGGATGCTGTGGTGTAACCAACCCACCTTCATAGAACATGGTCCTGGAAGTGAGGCAATATTAACACATCACATGCTATTGCTTCTTCTCTGCACACAAGGGGACCTACCCTTCTCTGAACTTCTCTCCACTGTCAGGCACTGACTAAGGCTGCTGGACTGGTAGCTGGCTGAGCCTGTAGCATCTATCATCAGCCAAAGCATTGAGAGCTGGCTGTGCTATTAGCCAACAACTGTGTGCTTTCAGTCTGCTGAAAACTTCTAGGTTAGTACGGTACCTTGAATCCTGCTGCCGTGACCCAGTTCGTACAAATGTCACCTGTTTTTGTTGGTGGTGGTACTACCAACCAACTTGAAGAAAATTCTTTTTAAAACAATATGCTCCTTCTTCTTGGAGAAGCTTTTGAAATTCTTACACTAATAGATACCCTATACATAAGTCCCTTTTATATACATGTTGTGCAAAGTCTGTTCTTCTATTGAAAACTCTCTTTTACTTAAACTCAGCACTTCCTAGTCTGAGAATACTGATCATACCAACTTAAGACAGGGCTCACTTTACTGTTATTTATTACTAAACAAGTACTACAAGGTATCAGCTAGGTTTGAATTTCAGATAAATAAGAAATAATTATTTGATATAGCCACCATGTATGTAGGTCACACTTATGCTTAAAGATTGTTTCCTCAAAATAAAATTTAAATGGGTGTCTTGTGTTTTCGTTCCTAGCCCTGACTCTTACTTGTTATAGGTCTTTACTTGCTGTCTTTTGTTTCTCATAGAAAGCTATACAAAATATTCATTATGTTTTTTAAAGATTAATTAATTTATTTACTTATTTATTTAAGTATACTGTAGCTGTCTTCAGACACACCAGAAGAGGATGTCAGATCCCATTACAGATGGTTGTGAGCCACCAAGGGTTTGCTGGGAATTGAACTCAGGACCTCTGAAGAAGCAGTCAGTGCTCTTAACTGCTGAGTAGCCTCTCCATCCCCTATTCATGATATTTTTATAACTATGGAAATAGGCTCAGAGATGGCAATGATGTCAAGGATATATAACTGGTATGCAGTAGAATCAGGAGTCAGAGCTGTCCAACTACAAAAGCAACTGTTTTTATACTTTGTTTGTTCACAAAACACAGCTCTTTGCCCTGCTGAAGCTCAGCGCCACATGCTATTCCATCCTGGTGACTGACACCTGACCTTCAGAGCTCTCTCCTGGTGACTGACCCTTGACCACCAGATGCCTTGTGAATCGCACACTGACCACCCCAAGAAGAAAGTTCTCTAAATGCCACCATTACCGCAGCATTTGCACAGTATACCAATCATCTTCCAAAGTGTTTGTGTCTCTGGAAGGCCATGGGCATTGTGAATGGGAACCATCTCCTAGCTTTCCAGTGCCTAACATGGGAGAGCTCAGTGAGGAATGAGCTCTTGGCATAAGATGCTAAATCAGGTATGGGTGTACTGACTAGGGACAGTGGTTCTCCGTCTATGAAGAACATCCTTAGAGAGCAGTTATTAAAAACTGGCCTTGTTCTCAGAAACCATAATCCTTCCATTATTTAATTTGGGAATGACTTTAGGAATTGCATTTTGGTTGCTGATTTCTGTGACCTTTGACACAGTTGTAACTTGCATTATTGCATCATTATCCTGATCTGAAGCATCTGAAGATGAATCAGCCTTAGGTCACACTCATAAATAACTGAAGGCAAGCATGAAGAAATGAAGAAGCCTGAGCCATAGCTCAGTAAACTCTGAACAAGCCATTTTAAAGTCAGTTTCACGTGGAAGTACAATAACCCCAACTGCTAAGGGACATGTGCTTGGCCCATACTACTCTTTCCTTGACTTTATTCCAGAAAGTTAAAAAGATCACCTCAAAGTTAATTGCAATTCTAGCGAATGCAGGACTTCTCTCGTCATCTCTCATTTATGGATGGACAGACCTAATTGGATAATGTAAAAGTGATACAGGACTCTTGTCCCTTGGCTGAACTGCTTATCATTCTGGACTGAGACTTATTTTAAGGCAGTAAAGCATTTGTTTGCTAAGGAAAGGAACACTTCATTCTCTCTGGCTGTCCTTTGACTTATGTTCTTTGGCTTTCCTTCTGAAACCTCGCAGATAAAAACACTTATTAAGCCAACACCCTTTCCAAAAGGAAGCATAAATGCCACAAGAGATGGCCATTTGTGCTGATCAGTAAATGGTTTAGGAATGATTGAAAACAGTGCCAGACTTAGATGATTTCTATTGGTACAAATAATGGTTGAACCCAATGGCCCCTCTCCTAAGGTAAAGCGCAGACCCCTATGCAGAGCATGGGGTCAAACAGAAAGAAGTCTATTAGCAGACTCTCAAACATCAACCCTGCAGCATGGCTCTGCTCTCTGAGACAGAGGAATGTCTTTTTATCCTAGAAGCAAGCAGGCTGGCCACAGTATGCACACAAGTGCTGGCTGGAGGGACATGCAATGCTTGGAAACGGGCTCCAGTCAGACAGCTGTGATATGTCTCCTACACCTGACCCTTCTTGATTTCGGACAAGGTCCTTCTCACTCAATCCCCTTTTCCTTAGCTATAAATGCAGATGACAGGAGTGTGTCTACCTCATAGACTACGATGGGGACTGATGGGACTGTATAAGAGTGGGTCAGCCTACGGACAGCCCGGAACTCAGGAGACATCCAATGCACTGGCCCCTATGGCTATCTTCTTTGCTTGTCAGTGCTACATAGATGATCAGTAAGTTAATATATACACAGAGAGCAGAGAGCATTTTAGCTTCTGACTACAGCTTTTCCACTGACAGATTTCCATGAACAACTAAAGTCCTATTAAAAAGGAACAGAGATGAGCAGACAGACAAATGGATGGCAAGAACTCAGGACTTCAAATGCCTCTGTCTTCCTCTTCTGGTTGTTTTGGACCCCTTCTAACTTGACATCGTTGAGGGAGACAGAGGCAGCACAGAGAGCAGGCAATGCCTGCTGGGAGACTGTGGTCCCCCCAGCTTCTTTGGGCCTGAGGATCTGAGCTGGTTTTGTAGAAGACCTCTTCTCACAAGGATAAATGCAGGCCTGGGGCTCGATCAACACATCATCAGCGTTGGCCTTTTGAAGCCACACCTGCTTGTTTGATAATTTTAACAGAAAAAAAAAAAAGAACAAAGTTGTGTAGGGAACTAGGGAAGGAGGGAGGACTAGAGAGCATAATGTATTACTAGGGAGCAGTATGAATATAGTGACGAACCAACTTATTCCACACAACATGTGGGCCTCACTTGGCACTCAGCTGGCCCAGGCATTCTCTGGAGGTAAATGCAAGCAGGCCTCAGGACTGTTAGTCCAAATGACAGAACCGAGAATAACTACCTGTGTGGGTGCAGAAATGTAACTCATCCAGTTCACACAGCACATCTCCTTGAGCCTCTGTGACGTGGTAGGCCCTTGCACATATGGAAAGCCTACTCAATTAGAAAGATGAATTCCCAGAATTCAAGCCTGTGGTTGGTGGTGAGCCCCTCAAATCAGCGCCTCACCCCCTGCCAGGGCTCCAGCTCTCTCTTTTTCAGTTCCTGGCTTTGAACCTGTTCCTGTTTTCTTCAAGGGAAGGTGAGAACTGAAGCCAGGAGAAAAGGCTGTGCATGGTGTGGCTCCATCATCATCAGTGTGTGCACAGGCAGCCAGCAGGAGGGAGCCAACCTCTGAACTGGGTCAGAAAGCAATGATTTTGCTGACCGAGGTCACTACCCCACAACTTCGGCTTTCTAAAGTCCAAGTTCCTGACATTCGGCTGTCATTTGGTCAAATTTAAAAAAATAAGAAAGGAAGGGACAAAGGAAAGAAGGAAAGAAAATTAGCAGCTGATACCAACTAGGAGGAAAAAAACGAGTAGTTTGCACAAAATACTTGGGAGTCAGGTAGCCAGCACCTGTGCTCTCTGCTGTGGGACTTGAGCTGCCTCTCATGAGAAGCAGGAATGTTGAGCATAGGATTATCCAGATTCATAACAATCCACTCGGCCAGGAGCCAGGTGGAGGCCTAGGTGCAGACAAAGGAGCCCACCAGGCATTTCTTTCCAAACCAACCAGGGTTACTAGCTGTCCCAACACAGAACCCTCCTGGGAGCCGAAGGCATGGTACACAGAGGGTTTCTGAGTCATACAAGGGCCCAACCTCGAGTTGTTCCTTTAAATTCCTACCCAGCCACTCCCAACAATCTTTACAATTTAAATCCGATTATGACAGGCATGCTTTTATTTAGAATTTGAAATCGAACCAGTTCAATCAATCAGGATCTTTTGTGTTCAAACACAAAGGCTAGAATTCAAAGATGAAAACAAACAGATTATACAATTCAAGGGTTTGTGTGTGCGTGCACGCGTGTGGTGTGCGTGCGTGTGTGTTCAAGTCACACATCTTGTTTGCTGTAGAGAACACATGAGACCAATATTCTCCCTTTTGTTCATGACTAGTGTTAGAAGCAACTCTATGTACTGGTTCTCAGCATGTCATAGCAGAAGCCTGATCTTTTTAATTGGCTGAAAAAAATCCCACAACTCATCACTTTCTTTTTTTTTTTAAAAGATTTATTTATTATTATATGTAAGTACACTGTAGCTGATTTTGGACACACCAGAAGAGGGCGTCAGATCTCATTACGGGTGGTTGGGAGCCACCATGTGGTTGCTGGGACTTGAACTCAGGGCCTATCTGAAGAGCAGTTGGTGCTCTTACCCGCTGAGCCATCTCTCCAGCCCGACTCATCACTTTCTTAAAAGCTTCATGTTTCATGGATTTTCAGAAATTATTTATTCTGTTGGCTTAATTATTGGGCAAAAAGTAACAGATGTCCTATTTATTTTTATTTATTTATAACAAGCCAAGCTCTTCTTGCTTGATGAGGCAGGCACTGTCTTTTACTGTCAGAACCGCTCCAGGAGGTCCCCTCTGCTGAGTGAAGGGCAGGCCGGGACTTATTCAACTATTGCTGCTTTCTGAGGTCATCATGACCACACTAAACACTTCTTTCCCAATTTCTACCCTTTGCTCTTTGTGTAAGACTCAACTTCCATATCAGAGAGGTTGTACCCTCAGAATCTTATCTGTCTTTCTGGGCAGAATTTCAGAATATGGCGTATGAGCCAACTCTTCCATGAATGAAGATTAGAGAAATCTCCAAAGCTTTTCAGAATAGGTGTATACAACATGCCAAGGAGTCGATATCTTGATTCTCTGCCAGGAAGCAGAAAGCAGAGGTTCAAAGTCTTCTGCACTCCAAATCAGCCAAGCAAATGTGGCTCAGTCAGAGGCTATCGGGTAATACACTTAGGACTAAAAGGCACCACACAACTTTTTTTTTCAGATGGGTCAGTGTGGGTTCATAAACATTCAATATTGTTTCTTCTCATTTAGAAGGGCATAAAATTAAAAATGCATATGTGATTTTTTTTTGCTTAAGATGACACAGTAAGTCAGACATGCAGTCATACTTGCAACCCAGCTCTGGGGAGCATGAGAAGGGAGGGTTGCTTGCATCTAGGAGTTTAAGACCAGCCCGGGCAACATATCAATATCCCACCGCAAAAAGGAAAGTTAAACATAAGTTAGGACCGGGGCAGTACTCAGTTGGATAAATGCTAGGTAAAATGGAAGTGAGACAATTGTTTAGAAAGCACCAGACGGAGACAAAGGGTTAAAAAGCACAGAAAAAACAGCAAAGAAGCTCGAGGTCTGATGTGGGGAAATGGCTCAGTCAAAGTGTTCTCCACACTGGCGTCTAGAGTCTCAGAACCCACAGATGCTGCATGGCTGTGTTGGTCCACCAGCAGCTCCTGTGGTTTGAAGGCCAACCCAGGAATCCTCGGAGTGAGCTGGCTAGCCACATTAGCACTAGTGATGATCTCAGGGCTCATTTGAGAGAGCCTGTCTCAGTGAATAAGGCAAAGAAAGCTGTAGGAAGGCCTTCAGTGTCAACCTGGGGCCTCCACATGCATGAGCACACATACACAAATACAGATGTATATGAGGGAGAATAGGTCATCAAATTGAAAGGATCCAACATATGTCCAAAAGTCACATGAAAGGGAAATGTAAGAGATGGTTGAAAAGTATTTCATGAAAGAGAAACTGAGAAGTTTCCAGAGTTGGGACTTGGAAGACTGCTCCCTGATTCTAGGCTCAAGGCAATTCCATAATCCAGAATCTCAAGGATAAAGTCTGAAAGTTATAATAGGGACAAGTCAACACATAAAGGCAAATAATTAAACTGAAACCAAGCAGCCAGCACATCACAAAAGGTATTAGATAATGCCTGTTGGAGAAGGACATCAGTTTCATGAGTCGTCAAAGGCTGCAAACTCAACTGTCTTGAGAGACCTCAGCGAGAATGGCTGAGAGGAAGCTGTATCAAATGCAGGAGTGGAGGAAGCCTGAGTGTGTGAAGCTCTGAGTGGATGTGTACTGTTGTCATAGAGCTCCAGACCCATGAGGGAATGGCAAAGTCTTTCCTTCTGGTGTGTGTGTGTGTGTAGACAGATGTGTACAGAAAATGTCCCTCCTGGCTTTCTCTCCCTGAGCCCTGCTCCCCTACAGAGCCTGCTCTTTACCAGGACTAGCTAATCCTGTCTCCTTCATTCAGCTGTGTGCACAAACCTTGGCTCACCCTGCCCTTGCTCAGCTGTATGTGATAACCCTACCTCTCTGTTCAACTTCCACCTGAGCCCAGCTTTCTGTTTGGGTGTCCGTATGTCTGTTTTTGCTTCACTCCTTCACCACACCCAGTCGGGTCCATCCTTGGAGCCGTGCTGGATATGGCAACCAAGTGGTGGTAGAAAGGGAGCGAGATGGCATTTTCTCAAATTGTTGGTGGCAGTAGTAGCAGCTTGTGTCCTCATGCTAATTGTTACCCAAGAAACCTGTTTGCAGCGTACCACACTAAAGGAAGCCTGCCCCCAGTTGGCTCTGGTTGGAAAATAAAGTTGCTAACAGCCAAGGGCTGGGCAGGGGGACAGAGGCCGGGACTTTTAGGATTCCGGGGCAAGAAACACAAGGGAAGAGAAGAAAGGATTCCACCATGAGAGGGGCGTAGGACGGACCATGCTGTGAAGGAGCAGGAAGGTAAAATGGCTGAAATGTTGGTGCAAAGGGAAAGCGGCCCCATGGGAGGGCGGCCCCGTGGGAGGGCGGCCCGGAAGGAAACTGGGCAGCAAAGGTAAAATGTAGGTTTAGAAAGTGTTAATTTAGGAATACAGGGGGGAAGTGTGTGCTAGCTACGGGGAGGTTCAGGAAGTGCCCAACCATTGTGCAAGTCAAGACTTATCAAAATATAAAGTGTGTGTGTGTGTGTGTGTGTGTGTGTGTCTGTCTGTCTGTCTGTCTGTCTGTCTGATGTTTGTGAATCCAGAGCTCTTGGGCTGGTGCAGAGTGCGCACGACTACCTCGAGCTCAGAGTGGATTAACTACCGCTACAGCAATACACCCTGCCATACTGTTTTTGGAAAACTGTTGAGCAATACAGAGGATTCTCTTCCTATTTTTCCTGACTTAAAATGCTTAGACCAGAGGATTGTTGATTCTGGATTTTTTTTCCTTTCAGATTTTGGAATACTTTGCATATGTATAATGAGAGTCTTGTGGTGATCCAAGTCTAAATACAAAATTTATTTCACATACACAAAAGCCAAAGGCAACTTTTAAATCTTGTTTTGGGGTGCCTGTGTTTTTGCTCTATCCCATTACATACAGACTGATGTGACATTTCCACTTGTAATGTTCTTTCAGCACTCAAAAAGAGAGATTTTGGAGCATGTCAGATTTGGGGGGTTTGTAGAGCAAAGATGAACATGTATTTTCTCTATAGCCTCAAATTCCACTCCGAATAGAATTGCATACACATAGAAAATGCACACAAAAGTTCACCAAAAGAATAGCACTATTCTGGTAGCCGAAAGCTTAAAACTACCATCAAGATAAGTTGTATTCATATCATGGAATATGAGCATTAGTCAAAAACTCCTGGAACAACATGAATAAACCCCAGGAAGACAAAACATTGATTAAAAGAAACAACAAACTAGGAGATAATATTTTAAAAATATATATCCGATAAAGGGTTTATAGCCTGAATATATAAAGAACACTTGTGTCTTAATAGTATCAAACAATCCACTTTAAAGGGGGGCGGGGAGCCAGGCTATGGTGGCACACACCTTTAATCCCTGCACAGGCAGAGGCAGGCGGATTTCTGAGTTCGAGGCCAGCCTGGTCTACAGAGTGAGTTCCAGGACAGCCAGGGCTATACAAAGAAACCCTGTCCCCCCCAAAAAAAGGGGGGGAAAGGAGATCAAAATACGGTTAGAGGTGGTGATGCATGCCTGCAGTCCCAGCAATAGAGAGACAGAGGCAAGAGGATCTAACTCTTAGGCCAGCCTGGGCATGTCTGTTGTACGAGATATACAGTTCTTCATACAGTGTCATATGTCGCTTGTCACATTAGATGTACATTTAGTAGTGCATTATAATTCTATAATAGATCACATTCAGACAGTCTGGAGGAGCTCTCTGCTTGTGCCTGCGTCTGCAGCCTGATTTCGTCAGCACTCGCTGGGGAATTTTCTTGCTTTTTGCTTTGCCTTCTGAACTTCACTCCTGCCCTGTTCACCTCAGAAGTTTCCTTCATCAACACAAAGCTCTGTGTGGGGCCACATATGAAGTGGTAGAGCTCTCTTGCTAAGAAAAGGAGTTTTATATTCGAGTTCTCCAACAGGGAAATAATTTTCACATCATCTGTAACAAGACTCTACTCATGTCAAGCAGTGGGGTGGTGGTATAGTGTTTACTGCAACACACAGAGCCACTACAACGGGCAGAGGAGCATACATACTTCATCATACTGGGATGAGGTAGGCTCGAGATTGTGGCCTCGAGGAGGTATAGGCAGCATATGGCAAGTTGGTGGCAGAGCCCTGACTTTTTTCATCCTTAAAACTCTACATCCTGGCTCTCTGGTTAAAGCGTCTGCCAGCTGCCACCGATGTGGTCAAGCCATCTGGTTTATAGAATCAACAGGTTTCAGTAATGGGCCAGGGAGGTCTGGCCTACAGAGATGACAGCTGTGTCACTGAATGAGACCTGAGATGTAGATCAAACAGATATCTTCTCTCTTGGAGAATTGTCCTAAGATTTGAGGACATATAAAAACAGGACTAAAGCCTAATTAACACGTGTACAGCATGCACATAAAATATATGAGCACCCAGCATTTTTATCTCCCGTAATCTCATGCCAGAGTCACAGTTGTCGCTCTAGCAGGTTTTGTTATAAAAACCAATAAACCTAGGCTGTAACTTACTTCTGCCTAGAACTACAGCAAGGTATAGATCGCACCTTGCTTTAAAAAATTCCAAGGTGTGAGCTGTGCCTTGCTCTGAAAAACTTCAGATATAATTCTAGGTTATGGTTTAGTACAAGGATCAATGAACTTGGGTCAGCGAGCTGGTTCAGAGGGTAAAGGCAGTTGCTGCCAAGGCCAACAGTGAGTTCCATCCTGGAGCCCCACATGGTGGATGGAGAGAACCAATTCCAACGAGTTGTCCTCTGACCTTCACACATACACAGTGGCACGCACCTCCTACCCCAACAAATAAGTGTAATTAAGAGAAAAGAATCAACGGGCCTGCCCAACCCCTTGATGAACTAAAAAGCCTTCTGGACTAGGTATGTGGTGTGGTCAGCTGGCCTGGGAGACGGGAAAAACTGAAGAGGTTGGGCCTGAGGCTCTCATCATAAGTTCTTTTTAGCGTCTATTTCTTACAACTTCTGGGTCTCAGCACTTACAGCCAGTGGCCCCAGGGGGCAAAGGGCAGCTGCATCTGGAACAAGTTTCTATTGCAGGGATGCAGCGAGAGAATAGAGTAGTTCACAATTAGTCTGCATAATGGAAGCAGACTACAAAGCCCCCAAATAAATGTGTCCTAATTCCACAGCTAGCCCTGAGGGAGCCGTAGCAAATTTAGATAGAGCCTAAAGTGTTATAAGAAATAGAAAATAGCACCACTCACTTCCACCATTTTCTCACTGGGCCTCATATCACTAACCTCAGTACCAGAATGAAGTGGAAAATTTCTCTTTCTGTGCTCCAATGCTTATCAGGTGTAGGTATGGCCCCCATCCTGTGCTATTCTATAATATACAGAACCTGTTTATAATCTGACACCACATCTATCGCTGGGTCGGAGCGCTATAGAGTATGCTATTATATCACATGAGATGATTCCCTTAGGACTGGCTCTTGGACATGTGTTTGAGCAAATGCCAGTGAACACAGGTATCCATCTAGGAAAGTGCTTACAACATACATACATAGTAATCAGAGGTCTTGGTGGGAAGAGGAATCTGAAGCAACATGTAGGTCTGCTAGACATGCTTTTAGCACTTTTTCTTATTCTTGTAAGAGTGAGGCTGCTGTGGAATGCAGTCTTCTGAGCATAACGTGGTTGTTAGCCTCTGAATCAGCAGCTTTGAGTAAGGTCAGGAGATGGCCTCAAGACTGGGCCTGTGCACAGCCATTCACGAGGGGAAGGGGCACCTTGGGAGTCCAGCCACGCCCTAGCTCCTCAACACCTGCTCCCCCATGTACCTGTACCCAGCTGCACATATTTTAAGGTGGATAGGAGGTAAACAATTAGCCAAAGTGGCCTCTCTGCAGTTTTTGAGAGTTTTACACACATGCTCGGTTGGGACTTCGGGTGATGCAGGTGTTATAGGGTTTATCTGGTTCACAAAGCTAGGTACAGTGGAACCATTCCTTCAGTCCTGTCTTGGGTGGGGCCCTATCTGGGGTGAATACACTCCAGGAAACGTTCCGGTCACAGAGGCCAACGGCAATTTGAACTTGAAAAGGTTTTTCTGATTTTCTCACCTCCAGCAAAATTAGCGTCTGAAGCCAAACTAGAAGCAGGTTTGAAAAGCTCCTGAGTGTGATCCCCGAGACTTCATTTTCTATACTAGAAAACCTGAAGCCTTGCAACATAGTTAGACAGTGTAGAGCCCACTTATTCCAAGGTCTATATGCACATCTGGGAGTGTCCTGTGTTGGGCTCAACAGGAACAGGAAAAACATCTGTTTCTATCTTGCCTTTTCAATGCCCTGTCCTGATAGAGAGTCCTTTAACTCGGTCGTATGGTCCTGAGGTTCAGGGATTTCCCTCGGCCTACACTATTTGGTTAGATTAAGGACACTGCTGTTCTATACCTAAAATAGACCAATCAGGAAAGCAGCCTCCCTCAGCACCATCTCCAGTTATCAACAGCTTCTCAAGTATTCCTAATGCTCTGTTCTGCCTTCTGAGGAGGGCGAGAGAAAGAAAGTGGACAAACCCTGAGGATGAGAAGAACATTCAGAATCAAATAGGCCTTTCCTGGGTGCACGTGTCTGGTGACAGATTTCACCAGTGTATGCTCAGACAGTCCACAGCTTCTTATACTGTGGGCTGCTAGAGCATATGGAAGTCACATAATTCAATGCGGGGACAGAATTGCCAGAAAAATCAGCAATAGTAAAAGGTTTCTGAAAGTACAAACAAAATTAATTAAAAAAAAAAAAAATCAAATGGGCAAAAAGTACCGGGTGATTCTAGTACACTTGCCTTTCGGCAGCCCTGGTTCTGAGCATACACAAGCACTGTGCATCTTGCAACGCCATCCAACACCAATAGATACAGCCCGGAGCACCTCAATTCAGATATGAGATGGATATGCAGTCTCACATGAACTGCTCTGTTTTTACTGCACATATAAAGTTTTTAGTGCACACTAATATAGTGGGTTAATGGAAAACAGAGTCTTGAAATATTTTTCTATTGCCCATACCATATAAGGTTTCAGATTCATATCTTTGGATTGTATTGTGCTAGAAAGTTTGATTTTAAGAATTGCTGTTTCTGAGTTGCTGACTTACATTGCTCAAGAGATGGCTGTGAAATTTAGCTTGGGATTAGGACAGAATTTCCAACAACTTCTGAGGTTGCCTTAAAAATTACCATTTGTGATTATAGGATCAAAAGTAAGGAGGACACACATCTGTCCCAACACTGGGAGTAACTGGGACCAGCAGGACCCACGCATACAGGAACTCAGCCAACCCAGTGGCACAGGTTGCTTCAGGTCTGTCTAGGCCAGTGCCCTGAGCAGACCTTGGGCACAAACTCTGCAGCAAGTTCCATAATACCCAGAAGAA
The DNA here is from genome assembly GCF_008632895.1 of Mastomys coucha. Taxonomy (NCBI): domain Eukaryota; kingdom Metazoa; phylum Chordata; class Mammalia; order Rodentia; family Muridae; genus Mastomys; species Mastomys coucha. The sequence goes on along the minus strand of NW_022196904.1, from coordinate 163,881,095 downwards.
GCTCTACTCCTAGGCCCAAGATCACAGGACCCCAGAATCACAGGAACAGTGACAGCTTGACTCTGAGGAGTTCTGACACAACCAGGATCACAGGAAGGACAGGCCCTAGTCAGATTTAGCCAGGGCAGGTAGCATTAGAGATAACCAGATGGCTGGAGGCAAACTTAAGAAAATAAGCAACAGAACAGAACCCAATACTTCCACCATAGCAAGTCCTGGACACACCATCACACCGGAAAAGCAAGATTCAGATCTAAAATCACTTCTCATGATGATGTTACAGGACTTTAAGAAGGACATAAATAACTCCCTCAAAGGAATACAGGAGAACACAGGTAAATAGCTTGAAGCCCATCAAGAGGAAACACAAAAATCCCTTAAAGAACTACAGGAAAACACAATCAAACAGGTGAAGGAAATAAGCAAAACCATCCAGAATCTAAAAATGGAAATAGAAACAATAAAGAAATCAGAAAGAGAGACAATCCTGCAGATAGAAAACCCTGGAAAGAAATCAGGAATCATAGATGCAAGCATCACTAACAGAATACAAGAGATAGAAGAGAGAATCTCAGGGGCTGAAGACACCATAGAAAACATTAACACAACGGTCAAAAAAAATACAAAAAGCAAAAACCTCCTAACCCAAAACATCCAGGAAATCCAGGACACAATGAGAAGACCAATCCTAAGGATAATAGGTATAGAAGAGAGTGAAGACTCTCAACTTAAAGGGCCAGTAAATATCTTCAACAACATTATAGAAGAAAACCTCCCTAACCTAAAGAAAGAGATGCCCATGAACATATAAGACGCCTACAGAATTCCAAATAGACTGGACCAGAAAAGAAATTTCTCCCGTCACATAATAATCAAAACACCAAATGCACTAAACAAAGAATTTTAAAAGCAGTAAGGGAAAAAGGTCAAGTAACATATAAAAGCAGGCCTATCAGAATTACACCAGACTTCTCACCAGAGACTATGAAAGCTAGAAGATCCTGGGCAGATGTCATACAGACCCTAAAAGAACACAAATGCCAGCCCAGGCTACTATACCCAGCAAAAGTCTAAGTTAACATAGATGGAATACAAGATATTCCATGACAAAACCAAATTTACACAATATCTTTCCACAAATCCAGCCCTACAAAGGATAATAGATGGAAAACACCAACATAAGGAGCAAAACTACACCCTAGAAAAAGCAAGAAAGTAACTTTTCAACAAACCCACACAAACATAATTCCACCCCTTACAACAAAAATAACAGAAAGTAACAATTACTCTTTCTTAATATCTCTTAATATGAAAATTAATATTACCCACCTAATCCTAATTGGTTGAAATTCAAAAGTATGAGGAATTAGAAATGTTGGCTATCATCCAGTAGGCTCTCTAATTTGGAAATTGGAGAAATTGGTCCAATATTGTACAATCCATATACACTTTCTACTTATTTGTATGTGACAGTGTCTTGCTGGGTACCACATAATGGTCTTGAAATCATGCTTCATGCATCTCAGCCTCTCTATTAGTAGGATTGTTTATTTGATGTTTTTACACTATACTATGGTTTTCAGAACAGCTTACATATTTCAAAGTTATTTATATAGACAAAAGAAAGTAAACACTTAACTTGGGAGGTGGCTTGTAAGAGAACTACAAAGAGTGAGACTGAATGCTTTGCTTGAAGTTTGTAGCCATTGTATCAGGTTTGAAGAAGAGGACTTTATAAGTTACTCTTTCTCTGAGATGAATCTTTTCCAAATTATCACAGCCAATGTACCAGATTCTTACCCTCACCTAATGTCTGTGCCACCCTTCAAGCAGAACCGTTGTTCACTGAAAATAGTTGGTGAATGACTTCACAGATAGACCATCTTAATACACACACCATTTCTTAAATGAATGTAACCTGTTCTCTGTGGGCTGAGAATAAAGTCACTCACTCAAGTCAAATAGTTTTGACCATAGCAGGAAGTCTGTATCCAAAAATCGTGGCTACAATTCACTCCTTGGCACAGCTACTTCTTGGCATAGTAGCTTAGCTATGATGGAGGTAAAATTCTTTGGTGATGTGAGGGTCATTGAAGTACAGCCTTATTACATGAACTCCAATGTCTAAAAATTGTTCTTATTTTGGACTTGTACCACAGTAAGAGCCAAGATTTTAAGCTCTATTAAAATCAAAACAAACAAACAAACAAACAAAAAGACTTTATCTACTTATGTTCATTTTAAAAAAACTAGTAGTGATGTATTATTCTAAAATATACAGTTAATATGTTTGGAATTATTTAAAATTCGTATTGAGAAAAACATCTGTTTTCAGTATTGCTGTAGACAAGCGTCTACATAAGTCTGTTCAATTGATTGCTGTTTTAGATCATCTTTTATATTACAACTTTTATATTACTCATTTTTATTGTTACAATATTTTATAATTTTTAAAGAATATGACAATAAAAAAACAAAAGTTATTACAGGTGTTGAGAGGAGGGGTTCTCTCGGAGGAGTTGGGGTACAAAAGGGAAAGAAGAATGTGATGTAATTCTATTTACCTAAAATATATTTTCAAATGTTAATGAATTCAGATAAACTGAAATTATGTATCTTTCCTCATCATAATGTAATAATAGTTAAATCAATAAAAAATAAAAGAATACCATTTGTGCTATGTATTTATGCAATGCAGAGTTCTTTGTATGGATTATCAAAACTAACTAATTAACTCTGGGAAATGTTGAAGATGTCCTACATTCTGCAGTAGCAAGTATTCAGCCATGATTTTATTATGTAAAAATAAGCACACTTGGACTGAGAGGTGGCTCAGTGGTTAAGAGCACCTGGCTGCTCTTCCGGAGGTCCTGAGTTCAATTCCCAGCAACCACATGGTGGCTCATGACCATCGGTAATGAGATTTGCTGCCCCCTTCTAGTGTGTAGGCATACATGCAGCAGAATACTGTATACATAAGAAATATATCTTTTTTAAAAGTACTGCTGCTCTTAAAAAATAAGCATACTTATCTTACTACTATGTAAACTTGTTTTTTAAAGAGTAAAATGTATTATTATATGTTTACCAAAGAACTGTTTCTTATCAGCAAATGTTTGATTTGTATACATAGATACTTATATCTGGAATTGCATTAACATTTCTTGGGCAGAAAGAGGCTAAGTGGAAAAGTCTAAGACATCTTGATTTCTGCTGCCTGCATGAAACTGTTGAGCTTGACATGGTGGCACGTGCCTATCCTAACACTGAGAAGTTGAGACAGGAGGACTGCTAAAACTCTTGAGGCCAACCTAACTACATAACTGTAAATATCTGTTTCATTTCCTCAGTTGAAGTGATGAGAGCTTTACCCTAAGATGTGCGAGTACATGGCTTGGGCTGAGCCTAGAACATTTCTTTCTCTGTTCTAACTATCCCTAGGCCTAGGCCTAGAAAGGTTCTAGCCTTCATACAATCGCGGATCTTCCAGGCTGACTGACTCAATCTGACTTCTCTCTGCTTCTCCCTGAATTGCTCTGCTTGGCCTCATAGTAACATCAGCAATCTGTTCAAATCTTCTAGCTCCTTCTCATTCTCTGCCTCCTTCTGTTTTCACTTGTCTCTAGCTTGTTCTCACTGCAACCTGCATTTGTAAAGCTGCCATACACACACCACCCTCTCCTCACAACCCCCTGCCTGCTCTGCTATTAAGTATTCTTTCTCTCCTATGCTGCTCTCTTGTGAGTTGAGCATATCCTATCTCTGACTCATTCTGTCAAATCTTTAATTTGTCACTTTGTCTGCCCCTCAATTAGACAGCACTTTCAAACATGGCTGCTTCCTTCTACAAATTAACCTTACCTTTATTTTTAGGGATTAAAGGTATGTACTAAGGTGTATCTGCATTCTAGCCAAATCCTATAGATCTAGAATGTCTTTGGATGTGATCCCTTGCCAGAGCAGCCATGTTGCTGGATTAAAATTTCTCTACACATAATGAGTATTAATCTAGCCAGGGATACACAGAATGACTTTGTTTCAAACAACAGACAGAAATACTCAAACTAAACCAACCAAATGAATGAACAAGCAAAAAGCCCTGATTGTTTTTTCCAGAATATCTGTTGAAAGTTTCTCAAAGCACCTAAATATGCACCTGGTGGATATTTAGGTGTGTAGAAATCAGAGGTTGATATTATGTGTCTTCCCCAGCTGATTTCCACATTACGTTTTGGGACTCAGAGTTTCAGTGAGGCTAGGTGGTCCTTGATCTCTGGGGACTAACCCATCCCTGCCTCCACAGCTCTGGGATTACAGATGTATGATATTATTGTGCCTGTCCTTTTACATGGGTACCACAGATCCAAACTCAGGTCCTCATGACTGTGCAGCAAGCGCTGTTCAGACTGAGCCATCTCTCCATCCTCAATTTCCACACTGTTAATGTTCAGACGAGACAATCAGTATTGGCTACGGGCAGTACTCTCATGATTCGCCAGCCTGACACTCTTTTATAGTGTACTCAATAAACTATTTTTTAAAAGAAGTGAGAGAGGAAAGGAAAGGACAAGCAGAACTAAGCTTGGTAGGATGAAATCGGAGAAAATAAAAAACTTATACCCTCCTCTCATTTTCCACAATAGCTGTTTTACATGTAATGTAATAAAATATTCAAACAAATTTCCCAACTGTACAAGGATTACCCAACAAGGAAGGCTATTATTTTAATTAACAAACACTTTCTCATTCAAGTAACAACCCCCCCACACACAGACACACACACACACACACACACACACAATATGGATATAAAACACCTGGATCTACAGACTATATTGAAATCTAGAATTACATAAGATACTGTTTTATAAACAATAATCTTTGTGTCTTAAAATTCAATTTCAGTAATAGTAATTATCAGCAGCAGCAGCAACATCCTCTCAGAATTTCCCCTCCTGGGTGTTTTCTTCCTGCTTCTCTATGGTCCACGATGCCAGCTGAGGTTGCCAGGACAATGAAACCAAGTGGCCAGGATGGGAGCAGGGTGTTCTGCCATTTCTCATCTTCATATCAAATCTGAGGCTCATTCCGCTGTGGTTTTTAACCTGCCTATGAGGGACATGACAACCTTCCCAGCTCTGTGATCATCTGTGACTTCAAACTCAGGCTTCCTCATCACAGTTAGGATGTGATGATTTTGGAGCAATGATCTTGCAGCGGGGCCTGCTAAGGACCTGGCATTTGCCTCAAAAGCAGCATGGCAGCCACATGGAAAGATAAGGGAGTAGAAACGTTTGTAGAGTTCCAAACTGGCAGGAATGAAAATCTCTTCCGTAGCAGGCCTGCCACACAAAGCAACTGCTCTCAAACATGTTAGCATTGAGTGGGTCTTAAGTGGGGATGCTTGCAAGTGAAAAAGGCTCGGGAGGAAAAAAAAAACCAGAATAATAGTTAAGAGACAATTAAGTGATCTGTGACACAAATTCAGGGTCATAGCCACGAATAGCAAGTGAATGACTGCTTATTTTCAGCTTAGTTTTGGCAGAAGGCAGCCAAGTTCCAAGTGTCGTGAGTGAGCCACCTAAAATACCATCAATTTTCCTACTTCATATTCTGACTCAGCTGTTTAACTCCAAAACTTTAAGGATGTGGCCGAACTGGTTCTGGAGTTATGATGGATACAGTGGAGAGAGGATGAAGCTTTTCTTCATTCGCATGCTTGCTTCTGCTTTTACTGTCGTAGTTAAGATCAGGGCTATGTATAGGTAGCTTCAAGTGAGTGTGGGCAACTTCAAAATGACCACGGAATCAAAAAAAACACACACAGCCCAAAGCATACATGCAGTTGTCAATTAGAAGAATGGCTGCTTATCTTCTAACCTCAAATGTTTGTGTCATGCGTCTTTATATGGTTGACATTAACTATAGTACTAGTTAATGAAATCTAATGATGACTATCACACATTCATAATCTCTGATACTATACAAAGTGTTCAAAGAATCCAAAGTTATTTAGCCAGCATAAGACACCAAACATACTTGCTTTTTAGGTAACATCTTTGGATAAAAAAAAAAAAAAAAAAAGGTTGATTTATCTTTACATGGCCATAGGTTAAATGTAGTGTTCAAACATAGAATGTACCCAGTAGCTATTAGTGAATTAAAAATACCAATTTAGGGTGACAGGATGGAACAATAAATGAAGGTGGCTACCTTCAAACTGGACCACCTGTGCTCTACCCCAGACTTGAGTGTAGTCAAGCGGCTATAGTAAATTGCACTTTGATTTTCCTATGTATGATGGATACAAAACTGTCTTGATGCTTGAGCATCTGAAACCTTAAAGTCCACCCAGAGGGACTTAACTTTTTCAAACAAGACTACCTCTTCCAACAGGACCACACCTCCTAAAAGGACCATTCCCTATGAACTTACAGGGGGTCATTTTCATTTAAATCACCACACAGGTACACCCACAAAACAAACGTAAAAAATAAAAAAATTTTAATTTGTACCAAAGATGGGGGACCAAGAAGCCTTGGGGAAAAAAAATTTGCCATCAGTAAGTCATTCACTCAAGAACAAGACACAATCTATGACTCCTTTTTACAAAATCATTTTCAGCTAACTCCCGATAATTTTCAGTTAGGCATGGCATGGCAAATACTCCAGGCAGTGAATAAAGAAAACCAGATCAGGAAGTATATAGGTTCTCCAAACTGCTCTTCTCTTGTTGGGATCAACAGCTTATTTTACAATGTTCATTTAGGTAAAACAGGATTGGAAAGATGTTCATTATTTTTATATATACTCTATTAAATGTTCATTACACACACACACACACACACACACACACACACACACACACATGCATATATTTAAAGGTGTGAAGACACCATGACCAAAGGAGCTTATAAAAGAAAGCATTCAATTGGGTGTTTGCTTAGTTTTAGGTTAGTCTGTTACTATCATGGCAGCAGGCAGGCAGACAGGTATGGTGCTGGAGCAATAGCTGAGAGTTCACATCCTATCCAAACTTGGAGACAGAACTTAGGCTTGGTGTAGGCCTTTGAAACCTTAAAGCCCACCCCCAGTGACACACTTCCTCTAACTGGGAATCAAATATGCAATTATGTGAGTCTATGGGGACCAATTACATTCAAAGCATCTATTTTTTGTATTATTTGTATTCTGGAAGAAGGGTAAATGAATCTCTACCCTGTCTGCATCGGACAGGGTCTTCTAGTAAGCAGAACTGTGTGGGCCTTTGTGGTAATATACTAGAGTAGCTTATAACCAACATGCACTAGGTAATTCCAACAGTGGCTGGAGACTGAAATCCTGTATCTGTTCAGGCTAAGAAGCCTGATGCTCCAGCAGTCCCAATATGGTGCTGAGGGCATGGATGAGTCCTGGGAAACTGAAGCCCAGACTTCCAGTGTCTGATGTCACTGAAGGATGGTGACAGCAGCAGCAATGGCAGAAATAGCTGGCTTTACCAGCAAAAGACTTCCTCCAAATCTCTCTATCTGGATGCTGGAAAGGGCCACCCACTCTGAGGGTCTGTCTCTCGTGCTAATCTTCTTGGAAGTGCCTGCTATACCCGTCAGACGCATGTCTCTTCATTGTTAACAGTAATCACTACAGTGCCCAGCTCTGAATGCTAATCTAGAATTAGTTTCTGAAAATGCCGTGCACCATCTTTTCACAACATGAAGACCATATTTAAAGCTCCCCAAGTGTTGGCTTATTGCTTTAATTACTCATCAGTGCTACTTTTTTTAACCTTAGAAAACTCCATTCAAAAAGATTGCTAATGTCATACAATCCAGTGATGAAAGTGAGCACATGCATGCATGTGCATGCAGGGAGGCCAGAGAACAGCTTGTGGGAGTCTGTTTTCAAACCATGTGAATCCAGGAGATCTAACTAAATCAAGCAGGCATCTTCATCCACTAAGCCATCTTGCTGGCCCCTCTACTTATATTTTACAAAATAGGAAGAGGAGGGTTTACTGTCAAAAGAGAGCATTAAAAATTTAACTGTATCTCTAAATTAGTGCAGTTTTACTGACCAAAAAATTTATCTGACTAAACATTAAAATAACTAGGAAGCGTTTTGACTAGTATCAACATGGTAAGCATTTTAGCTTTTCTTTAAGGCTTAAAATGATTTTTTCATTTATTAACCAATGAAAATTTGGCTGAAAATGTCCTCATGCACATCAAACAAAGTTTGTCCAGATACATGCATAGCTTGACTATAGATTTATTTTCCTAAGATTCTTTTCCTCAATAGCAAGCTGTAAAACTAATGCAGCAGATTATACTGAGATTTAACTGATAGGGTTTGATAAGATTAACCATACATTTTCAACCCACACCAAATCCTCTCTTTAAAAGGCATCATCTTTAAAGTGAATTCAAATCAGAATAAGATGCATTAAAACAGCCTATTCACTTGAAGAAACGAGAGATTGCCTTAGGTTGCTGAGTTAAGCCAAACACTTATAATTCCAACCCTCCACTATCAATGACTGACTGAATTAATGAGAGCAGAGATGACTTGGTAGTAAAGTCACAGACTTTTATTTATTTATTGTAGCAAACACTTTTATGGTATTTGAGATAACTCAAAATTTCTTTGAATTGGGTTCAAATCTCTGTAATTAAATTAGGCAGGTAAGGTCTTTATTTAAAAAAAAAAAATCAAACCACCAAAAGATACACTTTATGTAATATCCAGATATAAAAAGGGAAGCCATGATGG
>NW_022196904.1:163836428-163871399 GCF_008632895.1 Mastomys coucha | reverse complement strand
CTGTATCTGGAATTTTTCTTCAGGGGTTTGTGCATTTTCACAATGGTAAAGCACGAATATTAGGTTTGAGGCGTAAGGTACGATTCTACCACTTCGGAACTGGCGATGGACTTGCTCCTCAAAATTGTATGCTGTCAGGGGCTCCTTGTCCTTGAAGTAGCCCATGAGGGAGAGCAGCGGTAGGAGCGTCTCCGCATGACCAAACTGGAGGATGACTGGAGAAGAGACTGGCTGAGACCTTCAAGGAGAAATTGAAGGGGAAACTTAGAGATTCGTGTCATAAAATATAACACCTATACTTAACAGCAACCGATTTCCTCATTTTAAAATGTAACCTGATCATTATTTATTTAAAATTATTACATCTAGTGTGTAAGTTAGGGGCGGCTCACTAGTACCACAGCATGCGTGTGGAGGTCAGAGACAAATGTCAGGCGTCAGGCCTCTCCTTTAAGCATGTGTTCCAGGAGATTGAATTCCGTGGTCAGGCATACCGGCAGGCACTTCTACCCACTGAGCCATGGGGACAGCTCCTACTTTAAGAGTTCTTTCTATATGTAACTCAAGTATATGGCTGAGATTCTATGGGGGAGCTGAACTATCTCCACACTGAGTGTTAAGTTCCTGGAATTAGGATATCCAGAGTGCTGCAAATCTACCCAAATTAGAACACACAAATGACCATTCTGTTGACAATGGCACTGACGTGCTCACGTTAGCACTTTCTGTAAGGGCTGGGCAAGCTGTCCCTAGAAAGACTGATCCATGGAGTGCTCCTGAAGGAGAGAGTGTACTTGAAGTGTTGTCTTTTATATTTTCAAGTTTTCTTTTTCCCAATATCTGAGTGTTAGCCTCTGTATTTTCCTTTGAAACTGGAGGTTTCTCCCTAAACCCCAGGCTGCCATTTTTTGGGTGAGGTCAGAATTCAGCATGCCCCAGTAATTCTGTCCCTGTTCCTACAGAACTGAAGTAACAGGCATTTGTGAGGATTGATACAATAAGCACATGCATGTTGGTAGGAGAGTACAATCGGGGAGTTCAAAGTCCTGTTAAACACATCCAACTAAAGGAGATAGTCAATCTCAGATTTGACCCATTTGAATTAGAGTTTGAACCTAAGAACACATGTGTTCTATACCATGCTTGCTACAACCCCAGCCCCGACCCAAAATTTAAATCTGAAGATTCTTTATACTTAAATTAAAAAAAAGGGTGTGTGTGTGCAGGTCTCATTTTTCTTTTGTCTCCCTTGCTGCCAATAATATTATAAAAATCAGCATTTTTTTTCAGAAGTTAAGGAACACAGTGCTTTGAAAGTGTTTATTGTGGGGCTAGAGAAATGGCTCAGTAAAGAGCACATGCTATTTTTGCATAGCCCAAGCTTGGTTCCCAGCATCCACACCAGGCAGCTCACAACTGCTTGCAACTGCAGCTCCAGGGCATCCGGCGCCCTCTTCTGGCCTCTGTGGATACCTGCATGTATGTATGCATGCCTAAACAGAAATAGAAATTTTGTAAGTTTTTAAAAAGAGTTTATTGGGAATTTTATGAGCAATCAAAGTGTTTATATGTTAGATTCATAAAGGAAGTCGTGTAAACCACAAATAAATGGCTGTCTTTTGGCATTGGACTAAATTTTAAAATAACTTATATTTTAAAATTATTTATTTGTAACTGTGGGCTTTTACCCACACCCCAGTTCCTGAATAATTCAAAGGCTATTTATTTATGGATAAATGCCTAGGCTACACGCTAGGTCTGTTCACCAACTAGCTTGTAACTTATATTAACCTGCTCAGACCATTCTGTCTGCCACATGGCTAGTACTTTTCCTCAGTTTCATACAGCCACCTTCCTCGGAGTCTGGGCAGGGAATCCTTCCCTTGACTTTCCCAGAGTCCCCTCCCACCTCTCTGCCAGATGTCCTACCTTCTAATCTTGCCTCAGCTTACTGGCCATCAGATTTTATTGACAGATGATGCTTCCACACAATACATAAGAGATTATCCCTAAAGTACTCTAGACAGTTGGTAGCTGGAGATGGCTCAGCTGTTTAGAGCACTGGCTGCTCTCCCAGAGTATTTGGGTTCTGTTTCCAGCACCTACATGATGGCTCATAACCATCTATAACTACAATTCTAGTGACCCTAACGTCCTCTTCTGGCCTCAATGGGCACTGCACACATGTGGTATACATACATACACACAAGCAAAACCTACACATAAAAACAAATTTTTTAAATTTGAGACAGTTTGCAGCAGAAAGAAAAAGTGTAGTTTTTATAAATGCCACCACATCACCCTCTCACACAGAACAACTTCTATTGTCAAAGTCCACAATATATAGAAAAAGGAAAAAACTATGATTATATCTTAAAGTAAAAACTAAATGAGAATTCTCAATAGCAGTTAGACCATAACTTTGCTAATCCAAAGGTGCCTGGATTAGCAGGTAAATATATTATATATATTTCCTATATAATAGGAAATAATAACTATTTCATAGTTTATGTATTCTATAGTAACCAAGTAAAGATGTTTTAAGTTTATGAAATAATGTCAAATAAAGGAAGAATGAGCATGATTGTGTGTGTGTTTGTGTGTGCTCTGCTCTGACTGCAGCTCCAAGCATCCAGCTGGAAGCAGATATTCTCTTAACTAAGAAAAAGAGAACATGGTGATGCTGCTTATATTAAAATAAAAGGTCCTAAAAAAATGGTCACATTAAAATTTGCAAAAAGCAATAAGGAACAGCCTTTTCAAAGATCCCCTGGCTAATCTGCTAGGAGTGGCAGAAGGATCACTCCATGCCACGGGCTAGGTACCATGTTCATTTCTCTTCTCATATGGGGTGGGGCATAGAGAAAAGCAGGTAAGATAACAACAAGGAAATGTATTTCTGGCTGGTACAAATAGGAGCATATGACTGTTAAGAGATCCTCCCATCTCAGGAGGAACTTGCTAAGAGGCAATATCTGGAGAGCCCCATGCACACACTGCTCCCTGCCCTGATAGCTCAACGAAGTGCAGCAGCTGGCTTACACCAGGAGTGCAGGAGTGCACGTGGAGAGATGAAAAGGACACGCCCACTTTGGTGGCGGCTGTCAGCACACCCGGCTAAACTCACTAAAAATACCATCCAGTAAACTCACAAGGCGGGGTTCAAGGAAAACAGCCTGCCTCTAGAAAACTATTACCCTAAGTCTCACTCCGTTTTGTTTTGTTTCATTTTGAGACAGCATGAAATTCACTATGTAGACCAGTCCAGCCTCAAACTCATCTGCCTACACCCCAACCCCTGCCATCCAAGTACTAGGATTAAAGAAAGACATGGACTACCACATAGGCCATAAAGTCAAATGTTTAAAAAAATTAGTTTCCTTTAGGTACACTATACCTGAAAATTATTCAAAATAAATGTGTGGCTTACAATTCTGGCTCTGGATGCAAGCTCATGTGGGTCCAAGCCCTCATAAATGTGAGCATCTGCTGAAGTGAGCACAGTGGAAGGTGGGTCCCCCACAGCTGAACACTGAGGGCATGAGAACATACTCAGCAAGTTATACCAAAGGAAGAGAAGCCAGCTCCTCTGCTGGACTGACCCATAGCGCAGTAAATCACCATGAGGCACAGAGCAGCAAACGGCTGTGTGGCAGCGAATGTCATAGGCCAGGAGAGCTGGGGTAGCTCCAGCAGAGGTCATACGCGTTAGTGGTATAAGGGTTTAGCGTCCAAGAGGCCACTCAGGTTGGGTCTCTCTCTAAGATATAAGTGTAGACTACCACAGTGAAGACAAACGCCATAACAAGTAGTACAGTCCCTTGACTGAGCAGCATAGTTTAAAATCACCAGATACCCCAAAGCACCAAAGGTAAGGTAAAAGTCCATCCAGGTAGCCCTTGGCTAAGTTTAATAGATACAAGCAGAGTCAAAGCAAAGGATCATCTAAGATAAGTGATCTGGAAAAAAAAAAACCCATAACTTCCTCGTGTGTAAGAAAACTCTTGTATAGAGTAGAACAAGCCATTTAGGATGTCAAACACTCATTTACTTCCAAACCCCTGCTGATCTCAAGCCAGCTTTTATCTGGGAACAGAATAGTATTCCACCTTAGAGTTCAGCAAGACTTCGGTGTGTCAGTGCTCCATCACAAGGCTTCTAGTCTAGGAATCTGAATTCACCAATTTCAAAAGCATGTGCATATCAAATCACAGGGAGTAAGCCAATGGTGTAAGTTCTTACTTGGCATAAACTCTTCCAAGGATGTATAAAAGGCAAGGACCGTTTACCTAAGGTTTTTAGTCAAAAGTGGTATATAATAAGAAAAGAAAATGAAAACTGTTAAAACTTCTTGTTTCTCCTTGTGCTCGTGGTTAAACCCAGGGCTTTGTATGCATGGGCAAGCATCCCCCGACTCCCTATACTTCCAGATCTTTCCTTGCTTTGACTTTAGAGACTGGATCTCACCATAGCCATCATCTCCTGGATTCACCATTCACCCAGGCTGCTGTCAATATTTGTCAATATTTTCCCTGGTTCTGGGAATGCAGGCAGGCAGTGCCTTGTATATCCAACACACACACACACACACACACACACACACACACACACACACACATGCACACTAACCTCATTCTTGATTTTTTTCTATTCAATACAACACAGAAAGAGTTCAATAGATAACTATGTTGAGGCTGTAAGAGTAAGAAGGCAAACTGAGCCTACTTTCAATTAAGAAAGTAGAACTGTAACTGGAAGAGCATTAAATTAAGGTCAAGGAGAGTTCTCTATGCAGCCTGGCTGGATCTAACTCCTTCCAAGTTAGCTGCTTGGGTACTTGGGTTGCTAGGAGTCTGAGACCATGACAGACTATATCACATGGTACTTCCATTAATAACAGCTCAGAACATATATAAACTGTTTAAGTCTCAAACATATGCTTTTCTTCATTATTTTGTTTCCCATAACCTGAATTCAACTTAGCTATCATTGGGCATTTAAGTAAAATCAGTTAAGTAGAGAAATAACCAAATGACAAAGCAACCTCGATGTGTCAGGGCTTTCCTAAAGAACAGCTTTCTTCTAAAGGCTCTAACAGCGTAAGAAAAGCATTTGAATTTGTTCTGAGATATGACTCAAATCACCTTAGATAATAATTCAGTTATTTTAAAATCATTAAGTTCAAAGTCAAGGGTCATTTATAACTAAGAACACCAGAGTGCTTTTCTTCACTTATAACCAAGATGACGCAGCAGTATGCAAACTGATTTCTACTTTGTTGTTCAAAACTAGTGGTAAAATACCAGATATACCTTTATTCAATCAATCTATGGAAACATGTATGTCAAAAGGGGAACATCACCTCTGAAGGGTTAATATAATGCTTAAACATCTGTTCATGCTTACACTTGCTGCCTTTTCATAAGACTTACCCAAATTTCTGTTTGGGGGATGGATTTAAGTAATATAAGCATTCAATGGGAAAAAATATCATGTTTCTCTTCTAAATTACACTGGAACAACAAAAGTGTGTGTGAGAGTGTGCATGTGCATGTGTTGGGGGACGGGGTAAGGACCTTCAATTATGGGAGCTTGGTGAGCTGTGGATTTCTTATGCACACACTGTGTGTTGGCCATTGTCATCCCCTAATCTTCTCCCACCCCCTCTAAAACTTTCTCCTTCCCAACAAATTCTCTTCTTGCTTTTGTCTTTTTGTTTGCTTTGTTTTTGTGACCCTCTGAATTTTATACTATTTTAAAAGTTTTTGATCAGGTTATGTTATAATCACCATTCCAAATACTTCAAACCAAATATACAAGCTTACATGATCTAATCTTTATCAGAAGTCATTAAACGTATGCTCACAGTTTTGAGAAAGGCTCTGACTTTTTAAAGGGGGGTATTTATTCTGGCTCATGTTCAGAGGGCTTAGTCACATTCTCTCTCCCGACAAGGCAGCTGTACAGAACACTGCAGCAGGAGGAACCTGGCTGAGTAGAGCTGTTCACTTCACAGCCAATCAGGAAGAGAGAGAAAGGAGAAATCAGTAACTCCCGTAAGGAAGCAATTAGAGTTCATTTCTAGGAATATGTTGCTATTGCTCCAAGCACTAAAACTGAATAGTTCCATCAAGTTCTAAGCCGACTCCTGGGGGTCAGTTTGCTCCAGTTCACGTTCATACAGGCCCAAGCACTTCATAAAAGCAGCAAATGCTCTGTTTCTGCCTTGACTGTATCCCAAGGAGATCTCCCTGTATGAGAATGTGTCTGGATTTCACTTTCAACCTGTGCTGAGTCAGCACTCCAGAACCAAGGTATGAAGAAGTCCAAATGAAGTGATGCAAATGGGAGTAAATGTGCCTGTGTCCTCAACCTCTCCCTCTCTCTCTTTCCCCTTCTCCCTCTCCCTCCCTCTCTGTCTCTCACACACACACAGACACACGCACACACCACACACCCTCTCACATACATACACACAAATGACATAAGAGGGGCTTGTTGGAAAGAAGGGGTTCTGTGAGAAGGGGACAAGACTAGAGAGGGCAATAAGATAAATATGCTAAAGAGAGATCATGTACATGTGTGAAATGTACTTAGGTTGCTTGTGTGAACATGGACATGTGATTAGGGATTAGCTATCAGGCACAAGCAATATCCAATGGCCACAGCACTGAAGAATGACACCCCCTCTGCCCCCAGTACCCACCAGCTGATCAAGCTCCTCAGCTGCAGTAGAGTCTCATGCTCTATCTTATTTCTGACATGGGATCTCTCATGAATCAGCAACTGAGCAGCTGGGCTAACCAGCTGGCCAGTGAGCCCTAGGACTCTGCCCTTCTCTGCCTCCCAGTGTAGGGCTTACAGAAGTGTGCTGGTGTGTCCTGGTTCTCTGCCTCCCAGTGTAGGGCTTACAGAAGTGTGCTGGTGTGTCCTGGTTCTCTGCCTCCCAATGTAGGGCTTACAGAAGTGTGCTGGTGTGTCCTGGCTTGGCGTGGGTGCTGGGGATTCAAACTCAGATCTTCATGGCTCACACAGTGAACACTTTATGCACTGAGCCATCTCCTTAGCTTCTAAATCAGATCTGAGAAATAAGAAGTCCAGTATATCAATTGAGTTATCTAATGTTACCCAGGAAGAATGTGGTTTTATAAATGACATCCTTGTTTTAAATATATAAGTGAGTGAAAAGATTTTATTGTCTTCAACCCAAACCAAATTTAATCTGAAGTCTAAAATTACACCAAGAAATGAGACTATGTATATGTTCAAAGTACGTAAATGCCTTAAGTAATTAAAAATGCTCAGTAAGAAAAACTAATAATTGCTTGTTTTCCCTCAAGCATATTCAGCTAGATCTTTCTAAGCTCTTAATTTATGTTTCACATGCAGCTGGTGTTATACAAACTGTATTTTCAAACATGATCTAGGGATATCAGATGGAGCTTTGGACAAATTTCACAACTTTCCCACTTATGTAAGAGCACAAACAAATGGTTGGAACTGTCAGAGCAATGAGAAGCTTCCAGAAGAAAATTATGAAAAATAAATTTTGTTTACAAGTCTTCTACATTTGACTGCAATAACTCTCTGGAGAAGAATGCATTTGGCAATGTAAGTCTGGAACAAAAATAACACAAATGTGCTTTTTAAGTAAAAATATGTAGAAACTAAGCTCACAAGAACAGGAGTAATGCTCTATTACCCTCCCTACTAGCATTAGGAAGCTAGAAGAATTATATGAAACTAGTTTTCAGTCAGACAACAGCATGAGAGAGAAGGCAAATGGGTTGAATCCAGCACCTGCCTAGGCTGTTTAGTGCTTGCAGGCTATGGTGGAGGGTGGAGGAGCATAGACCATGGCAGCCCTGAGGTGAGTGAGGTCCAGGGAGGGAACACTGGTGGGAACTCATGGAGCAGATCACAGAAGAGAAACTGCAGGGCAGAGGACTCTGCAGTCCAGAGGGGCAGCTCTAAATGCCAGCCAAGATGTCACATATGGAACCATACATGCAAATCCAGGAGGAAGGCATCAGCAAAATATACTTCCAAGGCTAATAAACCAAACCGGTAAAAGCTCAGATGCACAGGGAAGAGAGGTCTCTTGATCAGACAAATCAGCTTAGGAGCTATCAGAAAAGGCAAAGAGGGCCTAGGAGATACCTCAACAGGTCAGTTCCTTGCTCTTGCAGAGGATCCGGGTTCTGTTCCCCACACCTATGCTGAACAGCTCACAAATGTATATAAATCCAGCTTAAATCCTCTTCTTCCATGTGCACACGCACACACACGCACACACACACACACACATACACACACATGTAAACGTAAATCTTATAAAGAGACTGAGTGCTAATGCCTTAGACACACAGGTGAAATTCAGCTAGTTGTCCAAGTTAACTATGCTGGCTGAGATGACTTTATGTTACCTGTAATTCAATACAGCTGTAAAAACAACACAAGCAGCTGACACGTTTAAGCTTAGTAAGAGCACCCCTTTGGTCTTTGATCACCCACAAAGACATCTCTTCTCATAAAGACTAGCATGTGACCTCATCATTCCAATTCACCTCCCTGTGCATGTTGGTTTTTACATAAAGATGCTCTTATACAAATGTCTTCCCATCTGGAACACGGGTTTTTGTAGACAATTTGAATGTATGTATCTTTGCATAATCTCTATTGCCTACAAACGAACACACTTAGTACTCAAAAATAACATGAGGATTGCTCTGTACTTATGAGATCTATCCAGTTCTTAGCAGTGGTTCTGTGGGTATGCTTTACTTGCCAGTATTCTGAGGAGAGGGGTACCTGAATGTTATATCAATATAAACAAACAAACAAAAAATAGTGAGCATTTTAAATTAACACCTAGAACACATGTTAAGTGCACTTGTTTTTCTCTGGTCTACAAAAGGTGCCCCGACCTAATATGATTTATTTCTCTACATTATCCAAGTCAAACCATCAAACCAAGAAGTGACTGATTGGGTATGCACTTTTGAGACACTGGTAAAAGGCAAGTGTGTACAAACTCAGGTATATCTGTACACAGTGCCTTATGGTACTCAACTTCCCCCACATCTAAGACAAGTATCCCCTATGTTTTAACTTGGTTGAGAAACACTGAATATCAAGAGAGACCCTACCAGACCACACTCACTTTACTGAAGGCCAGTTAGCCTTTTCTAGTTACCCTGACGTTGGAATTATTTATTTTTCTAATTATTCACAGTGTTCTAATCATCTAACTTTTGTCTCAATCACTTTAAGTATTATCTTTACTAGTGTGCGAACAATCAGAACTCTCTTCGTGGTCACTGTTGACAGCACTGCGAACATCCACCATTATGCCCAGTTCACTACTGTGCCTCAAGGACTTGCTGAACTGAAATGAGCTGAGTCTTTCCTTGTGATTCAGTGGTTCTCAACCTGAGGGTCGAGTGACCCTTTCACAGGGGTCGCCCACCTAACGATATTTATGTTACAATTGAAAACAGTAGCAAAATGATAGTTATAAAGTAGCAAGAAAATAATTTTATGGTTGGGGGGTCACCACAACATGGGGAACAGCATTAAAGGGTTCAGTGGGTGGGTGGTTGAGGGGAGGTGTTAGGGGGGTGGGGTCCCCCCTCAAAGGCAAAGGGGAGAGGGCGATTGGGGTGAAGAACTCTTGGAGAAGGGACTGGGAAGGGGACAACATTTGGAATGTAAATAAATGAAACAGTAAAAAAAACCTTTAATACAGTATAAAAAGGAATAAAGGGACCCAGCATTAGGAAGGATGAGAACCAGTGCCTTAGCTGGTAGCAGCATTCCTCAGAGGTTTTCAGACACTTAGTCCGATTTTGCTAGAATCATTATATGACAGAGAACATGCTTCTTAATAAGCTAGCCAATTCTACCAAGCAAGGCATTTAAAGGTTATGGAACTTCGTTTTCTTGTTTATTTATTTATTTTATTTTACTTTATTTTATTTATATAAATATACTGTGGCTGTCTTCAAGCACACCAGAAGAGGGCATCGGATCTCATCAGGTCCCATTACAGATGGTTGTGAGCCACCATGTGAATGCTAGGAACTGAACTCAGGACCTCTGGAAGAGCAGTCAATGTTCTTAACCGCTGAGCCATCTCTCCAGCGCCCCAGTTATGGAACTTCTAAAATAACAACTACAGAACCAGAGCAAAGTAAGTACAGTCTTTAAGTATGGCAAGAATCACTATGATGTAATTGGGATGATAAAAATGCACAGCTAGTTTAAAAACACATGCAACAAGAAAAGTATTGTGGTTAGTAAGTGGTCAATGCAGTAAGGAGAGTAAGCAAACATCAGCTATCCAGTCACAGCATCAGAGCTGTCCTTAGGAAGAAGACGACAGTGGTGTAGCGTTAGTGAGACCAACTCAGGGGAAGCCTTGAAGGCAATTTCTGAGATCTAGGTGGGCACTGAGGAGATGCATCAGTCAGTGAATGCTGCTCAGATCCCCAGCATCCACATAAGAAGTTGTTCATGGTGGCATGTGTCTGTAACTCCAGAGCTGGGGCACAGACACAAGAGGGTCCCTGGAGCTCACTGGCCAACCTGTGTGGCCAACCTATGAACTGGGTTCAGACAAAACCTGTCTCAGAAAGCAGGGTGGAGAATAGTAGAGGAAGACCGTCAACACTGGTGTCCGACCTGCACACACATGCACACATCTGTGCACGCAGACACACACACAGAGACACACACACACGTATTCATCTAGCTACTACACACATATGCATGCAAACTAATTATATTTTTAGAAAATAGGTATTGCCCTAAATTGAGGTGAGCAATAAGGATAAAGAAAATGTAAACTGGAAATTGAATACAACTGAAGAGATGGCTCAAATGCCTTCGAGTCTCACAACCTGAGTTTGACCCCTGGAATCTACATGGTAGGAAAGAACTGACTCCCTCAAGTTATCTTCTGAATTCTGCACACATGCTGTAAGACACACACATGTACACACACACACACACACACACACACACACACGACTGAATAAATCACTAAATGTAATTTTAAAAACCTGCAAGGCAATGACTAGATAGAGAAAGCGAGGAGGACAGAGTCCAGAATGATAGTGGCCTTGCGCTGAGCTGTCTGGGTGGCACTAAGGTAAACAGTACAGGAGAAGCAGCAGCATTGGCGATAACCCAGGTCTATACCACATACTCCATCATACATGCATATAGCACCAACTATATTCAAGGCACCAAGTTAATTACTGAAGACAGAACAGTATATTGAAAATGTCTTAAACCCACACAGGATAACAATGAAAACTTGTCTATCCAAAAAAGCACTTAGAATATGAATCTGAACTTAGGGAACAACAAATTTGTTTATATAAACTCTCCCATGATTTAGTCTATCATCACTAAAGTCTATCAGCACTAAAAAGATCACAGTCCCTAAGTTACACCCGACAGCCCTGACTTTAAAAAACAACCTAAAATCTGAATAAATTCCTCAGAACTTTAAGAGACCAAGTTGCCCTGCTTTAATTCACAAGTTGACAATACAGTACATTTATTGCGCCCCTGTACAAGGGTGCTGTGGCACATGCCGTGGCACAATGGTTTCAATACTGCCATCTAGTGTTAAGAGGAAGAATTACACAACCTAAAAAAATTACAAAATCTGAAATACCCAAGGCATAAGAAATCATCAAAAGATATACATCACTACCGAGTAGATACACTGGATGGTTCTGCTTGGTCATGTAGATGTTTAATGTCAGTAACTGCCAATGTCCTCCAAAGAGGCTCTACATTTCACAATTCGGTCAGCCATGGAGGAGGTTGATCCTTTTATTTTAAGGGTGTTACGTGGAATTTCACTGAGACATTGATGTCCATGATGGATGATAGAAGATTATGGTGGACATTCCCTCATATGCTATCCATGTATCTTCTTTAATGAAATCGGTGTAAATCTTTTGTACTTCTCTTTTGGGGGGAGGGAGAGAGGGATACAGGTATTCAACCAACTTTTTAAATACATAATCCATCATTATACCTGTAACCCCTTTTTATACCTTAAAGGGGAGTGTATTTTCTTATTAAGTAAGATTTAATCCTCTGTATATTCTGGATTCAAATTACTATATGTATATAAGTTTTGCAAATATTTTCTATTTCCCAAATAGTACCCTTTGAAAAGAACAGTTTAAAACTTGATAAATCTATTTAATGAATTTTTATTAATAGATCATGTTTTTGGTATTAGATTTAAGAAAGCCTCACTCAAGCCAAGGTTATGAATGAGTTTAATCTCTTAAAATTAGGTCATGGCTATTCTTTTCTCTTTCAGAAGATTTACGGTTTTAGATTGTAAAGTAAGATTTGTGCTTTCTCATTTGTAGTATGAAAGGTCTAAGTATCTCACTTTTAGCATGGATATCCAAGTGTCCCAGCATTGTCTGTTACGAAGGACATTCCCTTCATCATGTTGCCTTGGCATCTTTTGTTGAAAACCAATTTAACATACATAGTTGTTCTCAGTGTTCATGGGGAATTGGTTCTGCGACTCCTCCATGGAAACTCATATATAAAATGATGTGGTATTTACATATGACTTACAATTATTCTGTGCCACGAACACTTGTCTACTCCATTCACATCCAAAATATCGGGGGTAAAAGCCTGATTAAGGATAAGAGGCAATAAGGATCCAAAAGGAGTTCTGTGCCTCCTGGATATTCAGACAGTCGCTGGTATCTCCTAACTCAGACGTGTTCCAGATCAGTCTTTCCAATCATCAACACGGCCTCATAATTAGGCATAAAGGTACCCAAGAAGTGATTCGTAAATGGCTAAGATTGGGCACTGTTTCCTGGCCAACACAATGTTACCAACCTATCCTAGTTTAATACCAAGCTGTCCATAACTTGGAATTTCTCTCAAGGAATCTGCCTTGCCAGAGCTGGCAACAGAGGTCAAGCACATTCCTTAAGGCAGTTAGAAATGTTTTACATACTAGAGAGTAATGAAGGGCTTCCACTCAAGGACATTAGCTAGAAGTGTTAGGCCAGAACCTCTTAGTCATTGCCTCCAGCAGAACCAGAGAATTAGTATAGGAATACCAAATTAGCCCCAGCTGGGAGGACAGCATTGCTCTTCCACCCGCTTCACAACTAGATACGTGATCTTGGTCAGTAAGATCACTGACCTTGATGTGTCACCTGCCTACGTGACTCTTGTCATCTGCCCTGCTTTCTGTATACCATATAAGTCTGCTTTTCACTTGGTGCAGAAGGACTTGGACTCGCACGGAGGACTCGCATGCAGGACTAGCACAAGAACTTAGATGGATTAGGATTCAGATTCATGCAGTCCGCAGTCCCCCGGGCCCAGAGCACTTCGGCCCAGGGAATTCAGCACCAGTTCAGAGGAGATAGCTACTGCTTTAGACCCAGTATGTTTTAGATGGCTTCAGATGTACCTCAACTATTGAGCTGCCAGATTTATCATTTCTCTCTTGCAATGACTGTAAAAGTCTGATGCCATTTTTAAGAAATACATTCAGATCCTGTACTTCATGTGTCGTCTCTGCCATCATTTCTTCGCCTATGCCTTGTCAACCTGACTAGGACCCCGTTTCTCCCGTGGGTTGAGGGAGGCCCAGATTGGCCGGACTGTGGCAATCTTGCTATGCATTTTCCATGATCCCCAGATTCTTTCTTTTTTTTTGTTTTTATTGTTTGTTTGTTTTGAGACAGGGTTTCTCTGTGTAGCCCTGGTTGTCCTGGAACTCACTCTGTTGACCAGGCTGGCCTGGAACTCAGAAATCTACCTGCCTCTGCCTCCCAAGCGCTGAGATTAAAGGCGTGCGCCACCACTGCCCAGCCCGAGATTATTTCTAACAACTATAGAAAGGTTACTATTTAGCATTATTCAGAGAATATTGACAAGTAAAAGAATCTTTATATTCAGGACACATGTAATTTAGATTCGAATTAAATACCAAAAAGGGAACCCCATGGATACGATTGGCCTACTATATATGGGTTTATTTCACAATGTTACTGTATCCCTCTATCTTTCTGACTAGGACTATATTATATCTGAGGCTATCTGCTTGTTTTTGAAGCAGGGTTTTGTAACCCAGGATATCTCAAACTCCTAATTCTGTTCCAACCTCCAAAGTGCTAGGATTCCTGGTGCACACCATCACCCCAAGCTTCCTATAAATCCTCACAGAAGTATGACAAATCCTTTTGTTCTTTTTCAAAATTATTTTCATTTCTATAGATCCTTTATATTCTTGTGTAAGTTTAGAACTAACTTCTCAATTCCTACAAGAAAACTTGTGAGATTTGATAAGACTTCCACTCAACCATAGCCAAATGTGATGGTGTACACCTTTAATCCCAGCCACTTGGGAGGCAGGAACTGTGAGTTCAAGGCCAGTCTGCTCTACATGGCTCCATTACAATCAGAGCTACATAATAAAAAAGGGGAGGGGAAAAAAAAAAGAATTCTACTCATACAATAGCTGGGTCTTTCAATTCCGGGGCTCAGGTTATTTGGAATTTCCTCATACTATCCTGATTTTTCAGTATACAGAAACTCTCATTTATTTGAAAACATTACTAATAAAGTTATTTAAGAGCCTCCTGACACAACTATAAATTTATCATCCCTTAGATGCAACACTGAGCAAATGAACAATGACCAAACGGGAAAGGTCTATTCTCTCTTAAAGTGTAGGAGCGGGAAGCCACTCAGAAAATCAATCAGGAAAAGGTTAGCTCCTATCCTAAGTACTGTCATTATTTGAAAATCCCCCCAAAAGCTTCTGGCTGGAGCAGGAGACAGCTTAGCTGATAACAGGACTTGCTGCTGGAACCCATATAGTAGAAGAGAAAAATCAAGTCCTGCAAGCTGTCCCTTGGCAGCCACACAATAAATAAATAAACATATAATTTTTTAAAATGTTTCTGGTAGCAGAAACCAAATTAATCTAATTGGGAGTTTTGTCTCATTAGTTTTTTTTTCTCCCCTAACTCCTGTTAAACCCAAAAACATTTTACAAAGTAGTGCTGTATGAACAAAACTCAGTACTTCTGCCATAGTGAAACAGACCATGAAAACGTCTATGAATATGCATCTGTCAAATGAAACAGGCTGAGGTTCCGTCAAACACTTCTGACATGAAGCTTTTATCTCTGTTTGCTTGGTTTTGGTGCTGGAGACCCCATACTGGCACGAACTCTACCACTGCCTATACCCTCATGCCCATGCTGTAAAAATAAGTTCAAAGTAGGAATGTTAATAAAAGCTTCAAATGAGTGATTCCCTTTTAAATAAAAACACTTTGCATACTCATAGCAGAAGCCATTTTACAACAGAAACTAGAAACTAGAAAGAAGTCACGTGTCACTGCGAAGTGAAGCAGATACACACCAGTGCATTCTCACGACAAGGACCCCTGCGTTACAGTGCACACGCGAGTGCAGAGTGATGGTTACAAACAGAATGTTGAGGGGAAAAACCAGTGTCGGGACAATATGCAGTATAACTTCAACAAAACTAATATATTGATTGGGTAATATCAATTACCCTATCAGGGTTTTATAAAAATATATTTTTAAAATATTATGCATTGTATGGTATTTTCAGAAGCTTACAAACAGCAAGCCCCAATGTACTCCACCTTTTTAAAGACGTCTTTACCTTTGCTTCTGCTCAACTGCTTTGTCCAGGTGTAGAAAAATGTCCTGAAACAGGTTGCAGCTGGACCGGCTGTTAATGGCGTAGCCATAGCTTCGTTTCCAGTACTGTTTCAGATCATTTAAGTATTCCAGAACCTAAACAGAAACATTTCAGAAGTGATTCTAATACAGTTCCAGAAATGTAACAGAGTCCTGATTAATAGTAATTCTCAGAAAAGTTACACTAATTCCATTAGAGAGCAAACAGCACAGGCTTAGCATTCACTGCCTACAGCTGCTGTCCCAGGCATCTAAGGACTGGCCTCCACGGTCCAGCACTCAGCAACACCTGGGAGACCAAAACTTCAGGTCAGGGCCAATGGGAAACAAGAGCCACTGGCTCTGTCCCATTTCTTCTGACTTATATTCAGTCAATGTGAGTTTTCTTTAAGAATTTTAAGACAAGAGCGCCTAGAGAATCTTGGTGCTTGTCTAGTTTAGGAGCAGAGTTAGACCAGTGTGCTGGATCCCAAAGTACCTCAAAGTCAGCAAAAGGGGGAAAAGAAGGCACAACGTACAGATTTCAACATAAAAGGAACTAGGTCAAAATATCTTCATCTACTCAGAGATAACACAATAGCATTAGGAATAAAAACACTGGCAAGTGACCATTACAAATCACCTGTGTATACTTATAACACTTATGTCATGCAATATGCTTGAAGGTGCAGATTCAATAGAGTTTTACAGCCAAGTATAAGTTACATAACTGACTTAGGAAAATCTGAGTATGCAAATAACTAGAGACAAAGATCTAAAGAGACGTTGAGGTTTTAAACGTTGAAGACAGGCTTACCAGATGGCAGATCTGGATAATGGGAATGACTTTTATGTGGACATCTTAAACACAAAAGTTGACGACGGAATAAGGTACTCGGGGAACATTTACAACAGACAACGGTGCAGAGCTGTACAACAGGCAATGAGACAGAGAGCAGCTGGCTCTGTACTGTCTCTATAAAGACCTGCTTGACTGCCAATGAACTGCCTTCCGGCAACTTCTGTCTTAACTGTCCCATTACCACAGGCAAGCGTATTGTTAGCATCTTTTATTCCTTGTGCTTATCTTACATCAGTATTTTCAGTTATAAGCAAATCAGACATAAAACATCCATTAAAACAATTGTTTGCTAAATGACATAAGGGGTTCAGCAATCCACAAGGTCCAAGGTGACCAAAAATCTCCACACTTCTCAGACTTGTGTAAATGTCTCTTCATTTAAAATCGCCACACTTCTCAGACTTGTGTAAATGTCTCTTCATTTAAAATCCCCACACTTCTCAGACTTGTGTAAATGTCTCTTCATTTAAAATCCCCACTCTTCTCAGACTTGTGTAAATGTCTCTTCATTTAAAATGCACTATACATTTAGTGTGTGTGTGTTTGTGTGTTTGCACATACTCAGAAGCACCTGTCTTTGTATGGGCAGGAGCATCCAAGAGCAGGTCAGAGGACAACTTGACCAAGCTCAGGTTGTCAGGTTGGGCATCAAGCACCTTTACTAGCTGAGCCACCTCACCAAGCCATCATTTTTAACTTTTAAACATTTCAAACATAAAAATATGCTATATATTATAATAATATATAGAGTATAGTAATCTTATGTCTACCCATCACCCAATTTCAACAATAATCATTTAGTCAATCGTGTTCCAACTACACTCTAGTTATCAATGGATTATTCTCAAGTAAATCCCTGATACAATTTTATTTCATCTGTAAATACTTCACTATGTAAACCTACTGCATAGTATAAGTTCTAAGTGGCAACAGATGAAATTATTTTTAATCAAATCACTGAAAAAACCTTAAAAAGATACCATTATATATTTTTTTAAATTAAGAAAAGTATGTGCATGTGTATGTGCTTGAATGGTTTTTTTGTGCACCACATGTAAGCAGGGAGGGGCCTTTGGAGACCGGACAAAGCACGAGATCTCCTACAGCTGAGAAAGGTTGTGAGCCAGCGTGGGTGAGTCTGAGTCTGTAAGCACTGGAAGTGCTCTTAATCACTGGGCCATTTATGTAGCCACAATACTTATCTAACTAATTCCCTTTTATATGTAAAAGTTAACTCTTTAATTATTTAAACATATATTTCAAATTGTTAACTCATGGTTGCTTATGTAAGTTCTTTGATTACATGAAGCGAAAGGGATAACCCACAATACAGAAACCTGGCAGGCAACCTTCTCATCAAGTGATCAAACACTTCAAGGATGTGACAAACTACCATAATGCTTTATGATGGGATACATTTAGAAGGATTTCAAGTAGGATTCTTGTCAAAGATGTTTAATATGAATTTATGTTAAGTGAAAATACAGGTATATCCAATACATTCCGCAGGAAAAAAAAAAGAAAGCCTAGACTCCTACGGGAAGCCAATGCATAGCAGAAGAGAGAAGGCTGGGGTGCGTTCCCAATGGGAGGAGTCTGGACACACCACCAAGTGGATCAGAGATCCCTGAAGAGACTCTGGATTTAAGAACAGCAGCTATAACGATGGAGGTAAAATCCTTTGGTGATGTGAGGGTCATTGAAGTACAGCCTTATTACAAGGAAATCCAATGTCTAAAAATTGTTCTTATTTTGGGCTTGTACCACAGTAAGAGCCAAGATTTTAAACTCTACTAAATACAAAACAAACAAAAAGACTTTATATATTTATGTTCATTTAAGAAAATACTAGTAGTGATGTATTATTTTGAAGTATACAGTTAATATGTTTGGAGTTACTTAAAATTTATATTGAGAAAAATATATTTTCACTATTGCTATAGACGAGCATCTACATAAGACTGTTAAATTAATTGTTGTTTTATATCAACTTTTATAATACTTATTTTTATTGTTATAATATTTTATAAATTTTAAGGAATATGACAAAAAAGATATTGTAGGTATTGAAGGGGGGTCTCTGGGAGGAGTGGGGGTACAAAAGGGAAACAAGAATGTGATTTAATTCTATTTACTTAAAATATGTTTTTAAATGTTAACAAATTCAGACAAATTGAAAGCATGTAACTTTTCTCATCATAATGCAATAAAGGCTTAAAAAAAACATAAAAAAAATACAACATAAAAGAACAGCAGCTATGGAGGGCTTTATTAAGATTCCTGTAAAAGTTGTGTGCTGGGCCGTTTGTTCTATGGTGTGGTTACGATATATATTGTGATGCCTGGAAACATGTTATAAATGGTTATCTATCTATTCTCATAGAGAATGATCTTGTTTAGATGCACCAGTGCTCAATGCATCATTCTTAATGCTTCTATTGGTTTGAAAATTTTTGGAACAAATAAGAGGGAGGACTCATAGCAATAAAGAGATACATAATTCTAAAAAGAGATGTCTTTAACATCAAAAGTTCCAGGGGCACCCTAAGGTGTTTGACAGATGTGCTATCAGGTTTTGCCATACATTAAATCACATGCTAGAAGGGAAAAGATGTACAGAAAGTAAGAGTACAATGTTTGAAAGACAAGAAAGTGAACAAGGATGGTCAAGGGATACACACGTGGGTGACGGGCAGGGTCTGCAGAGGCAGGCTGTGGCCACCTCAAGGAAAGAGTTATGCACTGGAAGTGGGCATAGTCAGGCATTACCAGGGACCACACGGACAAGCCACTCAGAAGAGGAAGGAAGCAGCCAGTGGCAGCCAAGTGAATCCTATCCTAAACACTCAACAACTATGGCAACCTCGGCAAACAAGTTAAATGACGCTTCTCTTTTTCAAAATTTATCATTTATATAATATTGAAAATGATCTCCTTCTGATCATCCCTGGACCCGTGCAGTAGGAGGAGGGAGAGGTGCTCTGACACATGTGAACAGTGACCAGAGATTTCTTTGTACTTATACTGGTAAAATTATTAATGGTGCTCTTTTCATTTTAAAAGTGTCCAGTCAAAGGTGGGATGAGGGATAAGAAAGACACCTAAAGAGAGCACAGGTTGGGAAATGAAAGTGGCAAACAGGGAGAAGACAAGTTTCTCTCAGATATAGAACAGAAAACTGGCTGGAGCAGGCAGAGAGCAGTGGGGAGGAGGAACAGAAGAGGGCAGAAGGAAGGAGGGAGCAAGGTCAGTGACATCTACGTAGATGTCATAGTCAAACTTGTCATTTTGTAGCTAACTAAAAAATTAGAACATGAAACGGGACTGGGAAGGTGGCATAGACTCAAGTCTATGGGAAACCGTTCTGAGGTAACCCGGCTTTCAGAGGTAACCTGGCTTTCTGAGGTAACCCGGCTTTCAGAGGTAACCTGGCTTTCTGAGGTAACCCGGCTTTCTGAGGTAACCTGGCTTTCAGAGGTAACCCGGCTTTCAGAGGTAACCCGGCTTTCAGAGGTAACCCGGCTTTCTGAGGTAACCTGGCTTTCTGAGGTAACCCGGCTTTCAGAGGTAACCCGGCTTTCTGAGGTAACCCGGCTTTCTGAGGTAACCTGGCTTTCTGAGGTAACCCGGCATTATACTGGTCTCAACCTCCCAGAAGCAGGTTTTTAATTGGGATGAGGAGAGGGCATGTGGAAATCATGGCCCTAGGTTCTTTCTCCACAGAAACACTCCTGCAAATGAAATAAAAGGTTCCAAAGACAAATCCTATGTTCATCCAAAATAGGGCACATTAAGGCAGGGAAGCTGAGACGTTTTCTAAGTAATGAGTTTGGAGCCCAATACAAGAGGTTACTGGGGGCTGAGAAGAACATCACCCAGCACTGACTCAGCAGAGGGGAGGAAACGACACCCGTGTACTCTGGCACTCAGCACCCCAGAGCAGTCATTCACCAAGATCCTTCACTCCTCTCAACTCTCCTACACTGGTACAAGTACCATGGCATGACCTTTGATATGCTGCTAGCCATCCAAGCTGCTTCAAAACAAAAAAAAAAGCACCTTCATGGGCTTCACATCCTGCTCTATTTGGCAAGGAGTGTATGTATGTCTTTAGAATCTGGAAGCAATTCTTGATTCCCATATGAAACACTGATATTTTACATGTGTGTAAGGGTAACTAAGGCCCAGAAATCTATAAGATCCCAGCACTCACGAATCACGCAGAATTTAGTCCCTTAGGATCATCAAAGGTCCTTCTAAATTCCTTAAAAGTCCACAGTCAGAGATGAAGAAGAGAAGAGAAATGAAAACTGATGTGAACCATGGCCATCAGCAGCTTGAACCAGGCAGCATCTTAGTCAAAGATCGAGGAGCTGGTTCCTCAGGAAAACAATGTAGGGATCCATCAGGTTTGTGGAAAACGGGTCTCTCTGCAGCTCACTCAGTTTTATATTAGTCTGCCATCTCTCCCAGCAGTCAGTTTTTAATTGGGATGGGGGGGGCACTACTTGGAAATCAAATTAGCATTTTTCTGAGTTCTATGAACCTAATTACTTACCCAATTAAGCATTTATCTCTCCTTACTTAGGAAATTAGGGGTTAGTCCCAGACAGTTTATATTCCCTAATACTACCAATTTTCTAGAAAGCTGCTTTAAGGAACAAGAAAAAATTCAAATAATGACCAAAAACCATGAGGAAAAAGTACAAAAAAAAAAAAAAAATACTTACCCTTGCATCATCTACGTCAAACACATCACACCAGGGAGAATGGACACCTTTAATTGCCAGGTCAAATGAACAGGTGAAAAAAGCTACCTGAATTAAGTCTGGGGAAGAGAACAGGTAAAATGTGTGGGTTATTAGTTTCTTTGGCTTTTTAAAGGCTATATACCCATAGAATGCTACGTGCATAGTTAAACACACAGCTGAAAAAACCTAGTCTCCGGAGAAGAAGAGTATGGAGGGCTTGCACAATGCCAATACACAGCTGCTCCACTAGAGGGGGCTGTGTGGGAGACGTTTCAGTCCAACAGAACACAAAGCACTCAGGAAATGGAAACTGTTTTAGTTTTTAGAACTAGTTGGTTGCTCAGTGCATGCCGCCTAGCAAACCCAACAAAAAGGTTAGCCCAATAACTGATCAAATAGAACCGGATATTGATAACTTTAGAGGGTGAAAAGGAGAGCCAAGGCTTTGTTTAGTCCTCAACTTGAACATTAATAATGACAAAGTATATTTACTATCAGCTTTTAAAACTACACAATAGTTCACATTATAACTATTACGTACATAACCAGAGACACCATGGAAGATTGAGAAGGAAGAAAGATGAAGACTCCAAGCAGAGCTCAGGAAAGGACGACCTCAAACCAGCAAGGAGGCAGCAGATAGAAGGCAGCTTGACAAGGAGGGAGCGGATGGCGGCTTAGGGATGACATCAGCTTTTCAAACTTAGCTGCCTAAGAAATCCCAGCAGATTTCAGAACAAGGAACCAGGGATTTTTACACTGCTAACTGCTTTACTTTAGGCACAAATGGGTACTAAAAAAATGGGACAGGTGATTGATTGAGTGCTTGGGCTTCAAAAAGGGCCTTGGTCAACACAAGTCAAGAACTGTGTTCTCTGAAAGAAAAGTGGATAGCTCCTAACGAAGGACAGAAGAGATGAGGTGCAAACTGTAGGGGCTGCTACCATTACTCTGATTTCTAGCTCAGTTTACTCTTTGTTTTTTCTTTCCCAAAGGAAAATGGGACCAACATTAATTAATTGATATTATATGCATCCGATATCAGTTCAGTTTAAAGAATTTCTGAGGTAAATATTTAACAGCAATACAACAATAACAAAAAATACACTTTGGGGTTAGAAAGATGGATCAGCAATAAAAACCCTGGCTGCTCTTACAGAGGACCCAAGTTCTATTCCCTGCACCCACACAGCAGCTCACAATGCTCTGTAACCAGTTCCAGAGGATCTGACCTCCTCCTCTGGCCTCCATAGGTACCAGGCAACGCATGTAGTTATATTAATGTGTGTGTGCGCGCGCACACACACACACACACACACACACACACACACACACACACGTACACACACACACACACACACACACACACTAAAAGGGGGCTGGAGAGATGGCTTAGTTGTTAAGAGCACTGACTGCTCTTCCAGAGGTCTTGAGTTCAAATCCCAGCAACCACATGGTGGCTCACAACCATCTATAATGGGATCTGATGCCCTCTTCTGGTGTGTCTGAAGACAGCGACAGTGTACTCACATACTTTAAATAAATAAACCTTTAAAAAATGTATTTCTCTAGGAATAGATATAAAAGCCATTGGAAATGTTTCCCAGCACCTAATAAATCAGTGTGGTTATAGATACTGTACATGTCTGATGACATGACATGGCTCATTTGGAGTCTCAGTCCTAGCTCTCAGACTAGGAAGTAGCATATCCTATAACCAGAAAATAAATGACAAAACAAACAAAAGACATATCGCCAAGCCAGGCACAGGAGATTTCAACCTTTCTCTCCCACCACTACGTTCTTCTAATCTTTTGGAAACTAATCCACAATATGAGACACATTATCACTCCTCTACCTATTAGTATTTACCAATATCCATAATAAATTATAAAGTTCTAGAAGATAAGAAAAAAACCTTCATATTCTTAATTTTCCATTGCTAGGTGACCATGTACCCTGTTTCCTCTTACGGCCATCTGCTTCCACTCTCCAAAGTCCCCTACAGATGACACACTGCAGGTGAGCACTCCACTGTAGCAGTGCAGGGAGAGAATCCCCATGCCCTTAGAATCTCTACAGATAAAAGCTACAAACGCCACCTGACTTTTCACTTACTAAAACCTACCATTCTCCCACATTAACACGCAGTCCTAAAGTTTCCCAAAACTAAAGGATGTATAGAATTTTTTACTTGTATTATTTTACCAAGAGATGATTCAGAAAAGGCAACTCTTACATTATAAGTAATACTTAGAAATGAGGCTCTCATAAAAACAATCCACATTTAAGAACCTTGCATAATAATTTATAAAATATTTAAAGAAGATGAAAATAAAATAAGTGCCTAGTATATCATTTTCCTGACCCAAGACATGCTATTGAGTTAACATATATTTACCTATGGACCTTTAAGAAGAGTAATTTGTTTTTTGTTTGTTTGTTTTACATTTAACACCCCTGAACTGTTTAAGACAGAATTTAAGGGAAATACAACATATATATTACCTGCATTTAAATTGTTCACGGGCACTTGCAAAGTAGCTGCAACTTTCTTTAAAACCTTCTGCATTTCTGGTCCAGTTTTGAAGGCTTCCACATGATGAAGAGCTGTAGCATTTCTTTCCACATCAGTTAAAAACTTCTCACAATGATCAAAGAACCTCATTAGTTTATCATTAATTCTTGGAGGGTCACACTCCATATCTGAAGTGAAAAGAGCATACATACGTAAATCATTGCCATAAAGGACAATTTCAATTACTGAAAATTTAAAAATTTAAAATGTAAAGAGGAAACATTTAACAAACGATTAAACTATGTCTGGGGGAAAAAAAACAAAACAAGCATTGATCAAGAGCATGGTACAGAGGCCAGTGGAGACCAGGGAGGAAGTCAGATTCTGGGGAGCTGAAGTTAGGTGGATGTGAGCTGCCTGATAGGGGTACTGGGAATCGAACTTGAGTCCTCTGTAAGAGCAATAGTCTCTCTTAACCACACAGTCATCTCTCCAGCCCCAAAGAGAATGATGTTTTGCTTTGTGCATTTTTTTTTAATTGGGGATCAAACTCAGGGCCTTTGTATGCTAGGCCAACTCTCTACCCACTAAGCTATATCCCCAGCACAGTTTTATATTTATAACACTTACAATGCAGGAGCAGAGAGGCTAGAAGAGACTTTTATATAAAAGTAGACTGAAAATAAATGACTTAAAGCAGCGCTATACAAGGAAACAATGTACATAAAGTAAATTACTTTCTTGAGACAAGAGTAACCAGGGAAGCATGACAAGGCAAACCTGTTACTATGTACTGTTTCCCTCCAGCACAGGCTACTGAGGAGGCAAACTAAAACCAGCACTTTCCAGATCTCAGGGGGAGAATTCAACAGCTCTGATTCTCCTTGCTGTGCAAAACTCCATGAGGAACATTTCGTTTTCTCCGCTAACTTTTCCAAGCTGCCTTACTTTACAAAATATTCTGTTTTGATATAAACTACAAAACCCAGCAAAGCAACACTAATGTTTCTGGTCTGCTGTTTCATTTCCGGAGCCAGGTGTGCCTCTAGTAGGGGCATCTTCTGCCTGAAGCTCTCAGATGGCTTCTGGGTTAGCATTTACTAAGTTACATTATTTCCACAAGTTGGCAACAAATACTTATTGGAAAAGCATTCATTACCATGCTTCAACTGTTGGGTCCTTTTCCCAATTATATTCAAATCATCACCATCATCATTCCTCCAGGAGGAAAAGAACACTATTGTTTCTATGTCTGAACACGGAAAAGCAAGCTCGACCACATTATGTTGAGTACATGTGCAAAAATATAAATATATCCCCCCAGACGGTCACTCTGTCTACTCCAAGTGCCAACTGGATTATAGTTCTTATAGAAACTTCCCAAATAAGAGAATTCTGTCATCTTCTTAGATGGCCCCAAAAACCTGTCATTATCAAATCACGTTGCTCATTTCTATAAAAACCTAAAATCTGATTCTATGGCCTTTCTCAAAAACTCATGTACACAATACACAACCCAACCATCTCAGATACAAGAGACTGAGTTACTGTGTGACTGAAACAAAGAGAGACAGCTTTACCCTGAGCTTTTCTGATCTCTGGCTTTGACTCTTGAGGCAGTGCCAATCTTCACAAAGCAATCTGAGACGGAAATTCATTTAGCCTAGGAGGTCCAATATGTATTTACACAGTACACATTGTGTTTTTAAAAAAATTTACTGGTATTCATTTAGTGTGCAATTAGCAGGACTCAGTTCTCCCTTTCACAACATACACCCAGGAATCCAACTCAGGGTGTCAGGGGCTGCAAGCCCCTGAACCTGCTGAGCCATCTCAGCAGCCCTGTTGTGTGACTTTAAACTAGTTTTGACACTCAAGTTCATTTGAATGGATTTAGGAATTATGTAGCCATAATTAAAAAGCACACTCAACAAACAAGCATGCATACATCAGACAGTTGAGTTATTCAAATTAGTAACACGAGGCACAACAATAGGGAAATCTCTAGAAGAGGTTTTTAAGTATTAGGGAAGAAATGGGAAACTGAGTTTTGCTTGGTTGTTTGAGTCTTTGACAGCTAATGTCCTCCCTTCAGATCTCTGACGTTCAAACTGATAAGCAGTTGCTGACGCTTATTCACCCCTTGGCACGGAAACGTTACATGCCATTTTCTTCAGGTTATGTTACAGGTAATGTACAGGTTATGTACAGGGCAGACAGATGTGCAGCGGTTGAGAGCAATCTCTACATAAGATTCCCTAGATCCACATCTAGCTGTGTATGAAAATCTGCAAATTATTTGGTAGTTTGTGCTTCATTTCTTCATCCATGAGACTGGCAGGGGACACAATTAGCAACTTCATAAAGCAGCTCAAAGGGTTCAATGTGAAGTATGCTCAGCATACAAAAAGCATGTACGCTTGCTACAATATCTAAAACATTTTTGGAAGGAAAACCCACCACTCTAGAAAACCCAGTGGACACTGGGCCTGACTAGTTCACAACTATGCAAGGATGTCGAAGGGGGCACACTCTTGGCTTCTTCACCTGCGAAATAAGGATCCCACTACTTGTGCCCCGAAATCCCTAAGCAGTGACCATGGACCATAATGAGGGAAACTACAGCAAACACAAGAACGAAACAGGGTACCCTAACCCTAAGGAAAGCATAAAGAGGCTTTGAGGAGCAGCTTCCTAAAACACCTGGTAAATGTCGAAACACAGGAAAAGACGATGATGTTTAAAAAAGAAAAAAAAAAGCCAAAAGTCCTGTGATCCCAGCACTCAGGAGGCAGAGGCAGGTGGATCTCTGTTAAGCTAGTCTACAAAGCGAGTCCAGGACAACCAGGGCTGAAAAACCCTGTCTCGAAAAACAAAACAAAATTCCAATTCTCATATGCAGTTTGGGAGGAAGACCGTTCTCTATTATTTGAAAGAGTGCGCTCAGGTGTTAAACTACTTGCCAGGAAGGGAAACGAAGCTTAGGTTGGCGCTCGGAGGGATAGCGCGATTTGAGAATGGGGAATGTAAAACTGGAAGCGATACTTTTTCCCCCTACTCCTTCCTGCTGGATCTCCACCGTCCCCTACAGCAACCCCGCGCAGAAAATGTTAGGAATTAACATCTGATGAGTGAATGAACAAGCGTATTACTAAAACAACAAAGACCGCCAAGTCCACACATCCTGTGCCCGGAGAACGCAAGCAGGAAAGGGAGGTGACAAAAAAGGGACACAGCGGAGGCTGTTAAGGGGGTCCGGAGTCTAGGGAAGGCGGGGCGCGCTGTCACCTGAGACGTCCGGAGGTGGCAGTCCTGGGTGGTAATGCTGCCACAACCCTTGGAGGAAGGCGGCGCTGCTGTCCACACAGCGGTGCTTGGAGCTGGTGACCAGCCGCAGGCGGCCGTAGTTCTCCCGGCTGAAGAGGTCTGGGAAGAGGGCGGCCAGACGCAGGGCCAGCTGTCGCATGTCCTGCCGCCCCTTCTCCACCAGCTGCCCGTCCATCCAGTCACCGTACCACAGCGGCCACTCGGCCAGCGCGGCGGCCACTGGGCTCCCGCCATCCCCGGACCCGCGGGTCTGCAGCAGTCCCTGCAGCTGAGTCAGCTTGCGGATCTGCTTGGTCGTAGGGTAGCGGGTGCCGTGGCGGATGAGGGCGACCAGCTGCACCGGGGTGCAGGTCCCCGCCAGCAGCTCCGGGTCCCGCCGCGGCGCCACCGGGTCGACCAGCAGCCAGGGGTTGACATCTTCGTAGCGTGTCTTCGTGCCGAAGTAGGGGCTGAGCACCGAAGCCACCGGGTCGCCGCGCCCGGGGAGAGAGCAGCGCGCGAACGACGAGAGCAGCGCCGCAGCCAGGACCGCGGCGGGCGCTACCGAGGCCGGGAGGCGGCTGCGCGCGCCGCGAAGCATCGTGCCCGGGGGGCCCCGCCAAGGGCGGCGCGCCGCTGCCGACCCCCACTTCCGGATCCGCCGGCGGGGGCGGGAGCAGAGTGCACTTCCGGCTGGGGACCGCCGGACGCGAGCGTGGTCTCCGGGGCCGCCGCCGAGCGAGTGCGGCCGACCGACCGTCTCGGTGTGGAGCCTCGGTGTGGAGAGGCGGACAAACCCCGAGGAGCGTGAGACATCCGGCGCAGGTGGAGCCGGCCGGCGTCAGCTGACCCGGCGCGTGGGCGACTGTCGGGCAGCTTGGCGCCTCGGGAACCGATGTCAAAGATTCCTGAACTGTTTAGGTTTTATGGTGTGGTAAAAGAAGCACACATCATTCATTCCTTTTTTTTTTTTTCTTTTTTTTCTTTTTTTTTAAGTAGGTGGTACGGGTCTTACCAAAAGAGAACCTCTAGGAGATGGCTTTTGTCTTGTCCCTTACGGTGTGTTTTCAAAATGTGGCCCCCTGAACGATCAGTCTCAAAGACTACTCTAAAGAAAGACATCTGTAAGCCTTGGCTTATAAGATAACCTCCTGAAACACACGTCCTCCCCAGACCCTCTTGTTAAGAGTTTGAAAATAAGCAGGACACCTCAGAGATATGAATTCAGAAAGGAGCTTATTTCTTCAGAAATTTAAGTCCTGGGTTTAAATTTAGGTATGATTTTTAATGAAGACTAGAGTTGACACACCACCTCAGAATCGTAGGCTTGTTTATGCCGAAGGCCATTGAGAGAGTAAAAACAGACATCCTTATAATTTGGGTACACTGAATTATGGCCTAACAGATGCACTCCATTATTAAGTATGAGCTCATCACCCATTGAGTATGGAGGAAACACCCATATTCTCCTATGTACTTGGATATGCAAATCAGTTGAGTTTTTAAGATTTTTTTTTAAATGGGTATGTGTGAACTAGCATGACTATATATATATTTTTTCATTTGTGAACAGAAGCCCGTGAAGGCTAGAATAAAGTGTTGGAGTCCCTAGAATGGGAGTTACAGGCTATTAGGAGCTGTCAACATGTGTATTAACTGGGGTCCTTTTCAAAACCCTTAAGCACACAGTCACTAAGCCAGTTCTCGAGCCCCAACAGTTGATGTGTCTGTCAAGCCACATCTTGGACTCAAAAATTGTGAATCTAAATACCTTGTTTTTTATAACAAAACCCTAGTATGTATGCCAATTGAAGGAAGACATATTCAATCATATGATGATCCAACCCAAGGAGATTTGGACCACAATAAGTATCTCTCTAGATCAGAAAATTGTACCATTAAACACTGACCAAGAAGAAAATGTTACAAAAATCAAGAGTAGATTCCAACTTGAATGCTGAAATTCTAAGACATGGGGGTGGGGAGATTCTAACACAAGTGTGCTTTTTTTGATAAGTCATTTTGTTGAGTCTTAAATGGCTAAAAATTCATGGTCAGTCTTTTCACAGAAGGTTACTTTAATTAGTATTTATTGAATTTTAAGCCTTATACTTTACAGACTAAGGTGCTTGCTTTGTTGTTTATTTTCAGTAGAATACATTTTTTTTTCAATTGTAATTTGATAGTTTACAAACTATTAGATTTCCTTGTGGCATTTTCATACATACTTAGTTTTGGCTGAGCCTCCTCCAGCCCTGCCCTCCCCTCCAT
This sequence comes from Mastomys coucha, assembly GCF_008632895.1. NCBI lineage: Eukaryota > Metazoa > Chordata > Mammalia > Rodentia > Muridae > Mastomys > Mastomys coucha. Next base: position 163,841,960 of record NW_022196904.1, on the reverse strand, counting down.
TTCCCAGCTTGAATCCCCCATTTAAACTCGTTTCCAGTGTCTCTCCTCCCTTAGTAAATGTGTTCTAGAACCTTGCCCGCTCCTCACCCTTACAAAGTTTTCTTTGTTCCTCCTGGGCCCCTTTTTAGTTTCCTAGTGTCAACACACACTCACATATATACACTAACATCCAGCACTCACATATATACACTAAAATCCAGACACTAAAATCCAAACATGAGAGAAAATGTGGGATATTTGCTTTTTTAAGCCTGGGTTAGCTAAATGTTTTCCAGTTCTATCAGTTTTTCTGAAAATTGCATTTTTCTATATGGGTGAGTAAGGTCCCACTGTTTATATGGACTGTTGTTATTCATCTGTTGATGGACATCTAAGCTGATTTCATTTCCTTGTAATTGTGACTAGAGCGGCAACAAGTATGCAACACCTCTGTAGTAGGATGCAGGCGCCTTTGGTGTATACTTGAGTGATTAGCTGGGAAACACAGTAATTTTATTTTGCAGCTTTTTGCTAAACACTGACTTACATATGGCTACACCAGTTTACACTCCAACCAACTCTGACACTGATTCCTTTTTTTCTTCACCCTAGGCAGCATTTGTTGTCATTTGTTTTCTTCATGATAGTCATACTTTGATGGAATCTCAAAGTAGTTTTCATTTGCATTCTTTGGTCACTAAGGATGTTGAAGACTTTTGAAAATATTTGTTGGCCACTTGTATTTCTTCTTTTGAGGACTATTCATTTTCTTGGCCTCCCCCCCACCCCAACTTTAATTAAAATATAGTTATGTCACTTCCCCCAACTCCTCCCATGTCTCCTATAAGACGCTGTAAAATGTTTGGCCTCTTTTTCTTTGACTATTATTGAGACACACACATACATATGTTCATGCATATATAAATACAAACTACTGAGTCCATGTAGTGTTGCTTGTGCATATATGATTTCAGGCTGACCATTTTGTATTAGATAAGCAATTGGGGGCTCAAAGCAAGGAGAGACTGACTCTCCTCTCTCACTATCATTGGTTGCCTGGTGTTCTTTGTCTAGGGGTGTGGCTCTGGGAGATCTCCTTCTGTGTTAGCGTGTTTATTGGTGTTGCCATTGTTCAGGTCTTCTTCAGGCAGCCATATTGTTGAGGTATCACAGGTGTGGCCTTCTGGCATTTCTAGGAGACAGAGTCTTATCGCACACTTCCTGGCCATCTGCCTCTTAATTTTTTTGCTCACGTCTTCTACAGCATTCTCTGAGCTTTAGGTACAGAAATTGTGTGGTAGATATATCCCTTGGGCCTCCCCTGAGTCAGTTGATCTCAGCATTATGACCAGTTGTAGTTTTCTGTAATGGTCTCTGTTTGCTGCAAACAAAAGCAAAGCTTCCTTGATGTAAGGGTGAAAGCTACACTTTATCTATGGGTGTAAGCTTTAGAGTGCAGTTAGGAATTACTAGGAATTAGCTAGGTCTAGTAAAGGAATGGTAGTGGGTTATTACCAAGCTATCAGTACCACTATTGCACAAATAGGGATAACTTGCCAAACTGTTCATGTTTCATAGGCACCACAGCAGGATGGAGTTGTTTACTGCATCCTTCTGTTGGCATCTTAAGTAGTACTTACTGGACTGCGGAAGCCTGACACAAGCAGTCTTCTGAGTCATGTATCCAAAATGTGTAGTGCCTTCAACAATAGGGCCATTACGTCAGTCTCCGAGAACCAACCATGGCTAACAGCAATAGCCTGTATTGTTTGGAGATCACTTGGACTATACAGACCAACAACTCAAATGGAGATTTATCATCTGGGGTATAGGATACAGGAAATTGAAACAGAAACAGGAAAGTGAAAAACAGAAAAATCTGGAAACAGGGTTTCTATATAGGGAGGGGGAGGGAAGTCAAAAGGAGAGAGTTGAAGAAAGAACAAACACCATTAAGAATGTCTCATTAAAGTCTCCAGGAGTCCTATTATTCCCCATTTACCTAAAGTTACATATAATTTATATATAATACCTGTGTATGCACACTCATAAATATCTTAAATGAAGTTATGCTATTGGGCTGACGATACTTCCCACAAGAGCCAAAGAGTATCTTAGCCAGTTTTTTTGATTCAGTTGTTTTCTTGTTTAGTTTTTTGAGTTCTTTGTATATTCAGACTATTCATCCTCTGTCAGGTGTTGCTTGACACCCAGTCTTCAAGTGTTTGCACCAGGCAAAGCTAGTTTGCCTAACACATCTGTTCAGTAATGATCACCCTGGAAAGAAGTGGTCACTTACTTTGCATGGTCAACTGTTGCATCCTCAGTAGGCACCAAGCCTTCCAAGGCCATCATTCACCTTTCCTAATAACACAATCTTTAGTGACCCTGCTGTGACTACATACAAAACCTAGGATAGACACAAACATCTTATACACACTAAATTTGTTCCTAACTGAACATTATTTTCCTCCTGAATACCTGTTAAGTTTACTCTGCTTATATATGTAGGTGAAGCCAATCCCTATCTTTGTGATGTTTTGTTAATCTGACAAGGGTTAAAGTGAGCCACGGCCTTTTTGGAAAGGGAAAGGCTAGATAACTTCTAAAGAGGACAAAGGATCCACAAGCTCAGATCCAGAGTCCAAACTCTGACTCACTAAGGTAGGACATTGATAAGTTATCTAAACTCTCTAAACATTCATTCCCTTATCTGAAAACTTTGGAATCGAAGAACCTGTTCTGTGGAGTTTTTGACTGAGATGCTTTGAACCCATGTAAGTGGGCACTATAAGTTTGTGTTTTATTAGTAGTAATGTTTGATGTTGTTATTCCTGCACTGAGCTTGCCAGCAATTATGTAGCATGTATTTATTTCCACTGAACAATAAATGACTTTTCCATAAGCTAGGTCACAGAAATAATTATAAGGCATACTTAATAATAAAAATCCACCCATGTCTCATATAGTAGGCTGCTAATTCTTAGAATAGTGAGATTTGGTAGGATGAGAAACTCTGCTATGCTTTCATGTCAAACCAGGACTTAAGTCTCTGACCAGTGTGTGAATTGGCTGTCCCTCGACAGAACTACTCACCTGATCTAGGTAGAGTACACTTGGTACAAGGCACAGCTGCCCTTTGTAGAGATCATAAGTGAGTCATCCTCCTTTGTAAGAGGCTGTGGAAGCCACAGCAATATACTGACAAACCTGCCATAACAAGAGACTGAGTGGAAAGTAGTGTGCTGAGGTATCTGAAGAGGTGGATGAAAATGGAACCCAGAACAGAGCTCATTTGTGCCAGGAGAAAGTTCATCTCCTCGGTGAAGCTGGGAGAAATGGGTGAATGTATGTCCAAAGGTGTAGGCATTGCAGGAGTAGGGGGTTCGTGGGACCTACCTCATGGCCAGTTTCTTCAGTAACATTGGAGGTAAGATTCTCTGAAGAGGGGGAGAGACCAGAGTGGAGTCCTGAAGTGTGTAACTGACACATTGAATTTGACTGGCTTAAATGTGTAATTGACAGAAACAAAATAGTTGGAAAAGATTTATAACTAAGAGAAATGGGGAAAACAAAGAAAAGTTGATTAGTCAGCTTTGAGAGTCTAAGACTAGAAGACTTGGACTTCTAGCAGTTGTTTAATGTGAGCCATAAGTGAAAATTACCTCCCCCATTGTAGAGTGGGAGGGAAGCTTAACTTCGTGCTGTTCATTATTCCTGAAGGTGAAATTTTTCAACCCACTATACTAAGGAGTAGGCTATATTATTTTTGTATACTATCCATAGGACTTCTAAAATAACCATTACAATTAGAACATTAAACAGTACCTCATATTGTATCTTAGTGATAGCTATTAGCTCTCCTTTTCTTCCATTAGTTAATTTATTCTGCTTTACATCCCAATCACAGCCCCCTCCCTCTTCTCCTCTGAGTCCTATCCTCCCACTCCCCTCCGGTATTTCTCCTCTACCCCAAACCAACCTGCTATGGCAAGTCAAGTCACATCAGGACTAAAGGATATCCTCTTCCGCTGAGGCCAGACAAGGCAGCCCAGCTATGGGAAAGGGATCTAGAAGAAGGCAACAGAGTTCCAGTCAGAGACCACCCCATGTGGAGACCATGCTACACACATCTGCTACAAATGTGTAGAGGGCCTAGGTCCAGTCACTTCATGCTCTTTGGTTGGTTCAGTCTCTGTGGTGGTTCAACTAACCACTGGTCTTAGGTTAGTTGGCTCTGTAGGTCTTCTTTTGGTGTCCCTGACCCCTCTGGCTCCTCCAATCCTTCCCCCAACTCTTCCACAAGACTCCCTAATGTTCCGCTGTGGGTGTCTGTTTCCACCAGCGATTGGATGAATCTTCTCAGAGGACAGTTATTCTAGGCTTATGTCTGCTATCAGAATCATTAATGGTGTCAGAGGATGGCTCTTTCCCATGAGGTGGATCTCAAGTTGGGTGCTATGCTTATTTAGGGGCTGTAATACGTAACAACACAAATTCTGATTACCAAACCCAAAGGCTGATCTTCAAACTCAAACTTTATTACTTTCCATGAGATCTTAAGTAAGTTAAACTCTTGTGCTTCTCCCTTTTGTCCATTAAAGTGGTAAATATACATATAAACAGACCTGATAGTGCTTATGACGTGAGACAGAGAGTTAAATGAGACAGTTAACAAAAAATGTGTGTGGGTTCTTATTCCACACGATTATCAGTTATTTCTATTAGGCAAAATTTAAAATTTACTTCTCCCCTAGTCAAGTAAGCCGACAGATGGGCATTTTCTCATAGATATCTATTATCTCACAGCTACACTAAGCAACTGACTTTATGCCTTTGCCAGGGAAGCTACTGCTCAGCTATCAGACTGCCCTCCAGTTGTATCATTCCTCTTTCTACATTTTCCAGCTGTTGATTTAATGTCTATATGCTTTTCACCACAGTACAACAGCTGGAGGGTAGAAGGATGGGCTAGGAGTGACCCATGTGTCCATAGCATCTCCTTCAGCCTTGACTGTACAGGCTGTTCTGGTGACCAGTGCTCCAGACCCTAAGATACCTTTGCTAAAAAACACTAGCTAGCCACAGGTTGTCCTCCAGCATACTGGAGGCACATTGAATTCCTTAGAATTGTGCTTTAATTGATGTAGAGAGTTCCACTGAACTATGTACAGACATGGAGCAGACGGGCTAATTGTATTCTCCATCATATCCTGCAAGAAGGCACTGGCAAAGCTATGCTTCCGGTGTCCTGACTTGTCCAGAGATGTTGTTAACAGTTTTCTTTTTGCTAAAACCTGGTTCTAAATTATACACAGACAAAAATTCTGATACATTTAAGTTACTAATATTTCTTACATCATTTTCTACTCTCCAGTGAAAGGATGAGACAGTTGTTACACATTTGCTAGTCCTTTTCTGTTGAAGTTCTGTGTGAGGTAGCATTGCTGCTTAGCAATGTAATTCTCCCCCCACAAGTCTTCTCTACCCAAAATAAGTTGGTATCTCATCACAGAGATGAATAAGGAGTTTCCAAACCCTACTATAAAAAAA
>NW_022196904.1:163824858-163836418 GCF_008632895.1 Mastomys coucha | reverse complement strand
AAAAAAAAACTAGAGCAAAATAGATGGTCACAATTATACTAGCATCGTGTGTCTGCAGGGTTAGTTTTCCAAGATACAAAGTCCTTTCAAGCCATTGGGACATTAGCACAATTGGTTAGCTGACGTTCAAACTGTTAATGTCCCTTTGTCATTCAGATAGTGGTTCTTCTATTTTGTTAGTTCTCTAGTGGCAAGACAGATTTTTTTTTTAGTTTTTTTACTTAGTCTGAGAATGTCAATTTCTAAGGTCAATTCAACTCCACAGTCAATTTGAAACAATTTTTTTTTCACTTTTAACTTTGTTTTGATTGTTTGTTGTAGTAGGAAAGAATTTTTGCTTGGATCGAGTTGGTTTTCCGTGTTTGGTACATTAGTAAATATTGAATGTTAAACAGTACCTAAGCCAGAAGGCAATATAGATCCCTGTGTACCTACACACATTGTCACAGTCACCTTATTAAACAGGACACTTCCCTGTCTGTGAAAGCAAATATAATGATTCCACAGACAATATCCTTTATCCCCACACATTACCTTTTCTGTCTTTCCAGACTTTCTTGTCTGACTCTGTACTGTAAGAGATAAGGCCAGGCTGCTAAAAATTCATCCATACCCTAGGTACAGGAGGCTGGTAAAAAAAAAAAAAAAAAAAAAAAAAATCAGTCTTACAGTAGGTAGATTCTCAGCAATTCTTTGGTGAAAAGGTGGGTGGATTATTTGTGTGTTAGGTATGGGTATAAACGAGTGAATGAAAAGAGAAGTGGGCAGTGTTCTGGCTGGGTTTGTGTGTCATCATGGCACAGGCAGGAGTCATCATAGGAAGGAGCCTCGATTGAGGAAATGCCTCCATGAGATCCAGCTGTAAAGCATTTTTCCAATTAGTGATCAATGTGGGTGGGGTGTAGGGCCCAGCCCATGGTAGGCAGGGTATCCCTGGGCTGGTGGTCCTGGGTTCTATTAGAAGGCTGAGCAAGCCATGGGAAGCAAGTCAGTAAGCAGCACCACTCCATGGCCTCTGCATCAGCTCCTGCCTCCAGGTGCCAGCCCTGCTTGAGTTACTGTCCTAACTTCCTCCTATGATCTGGAAGTGTAAGCGGAATAAACCCTTTCCTCCCCAACTTCGTTTTTGATCATGGTGTTTCATCACAGCAACAGAAACAGGCAGTGTGGAAAGCTAAAATATGGAAATAATTGGGACATTTTGTATGCAGTATAATTATCTCATTTTATCTTCTCAGTTGTCTCATGATGTTGCAGAACAACATTAATAAGATGCTGTGAATGTAGAACTAGAGACAAACTTCACATACTTCTCCTAAGGTTACACAACAAATATCAAGTTACATCAGTTCTGGAATGTGGTCAAAGGAATTGGAGCATCCCTGTGTTTCTTTTCCTCAAATCTCTTCTTTTTACCTGCTGGATGCCCTCTCCAGTGTTGCTTGATTTTTCTGCAGTCATTTATTAAGGGCCGTAGAAATCACAGATGGGTTACAAGGGCTACATTCTAACCCCATCTCCTTGGGGTTGTATGTAATCTTGGGTCTCATAATACCATGGCCTATTGTGTGTGGGAGGTAGAGGGAAGACTAGAAGGCAGGTGGATAAAATGAGATGTCTAATGGAGATGAGCTGGGTCAGGACACCTCTGTGGGCAAGGTGAAATGTGAAAACTAAGCAGGAGATACAAATGAAAATCAAACAGAAGGCAGCCTTCTAGCACAGATCCTCAGGACAGTAATATACTTGTGGGCCATGCCTCACATGAGGATTGTGGAAGTTGCATTACAGTAATGCCTGTGCTATTCTCTCAAGTGAGAGATCAGTGGTTGTGACATAATGGAAAATTCCTGCTGCATTTCTTTTCTTCAGTCTGATATCTCTTCTGATAACAAGGTGGCCTGAGGTGAGAAAGCTAATTTTGTTTCTTCTGTAAATACTAACAACTCTCTGATAGTGTTGTTCTCTTTTTAAACTATTTTATCTTTTAAAGATTTATGTATTTATTTTATGGGTATAAATGTTTTTCCAGCATGTGTGTATGTGTACCACATGCATGCCTAATGTCTGCTGAGGTCAAGAGAGACTGCTAGATTCTCTGGAACTAGAGATTCCATCTGGAACTAGTTACAGATGGTTGTAACCATGTGGGTGCTGGGAATCAATCCCAGGGCCTTTTCAAGAGCAATGACTGCTCTAAACTGCTGAGCCACCTTGGAGCCTTGTAGAAATTCAATTTGGAAAATGTCCTTAACATTCAATCAAGATGATTTTCTTAATAATTGCTTGTGGTTTTTTTCCATGTCTTCATAAGAACATTGTAATTGTGACACATGCCTTTAATCCCAGCACTCAGAAGGCAGAGGCAGGTAGATGTCTGAGTTCAAGACCAGCCTGGTCTATAGAGTGAGTTCCAGGACAGCCAAAAAAAAAACAAAAACAAGAACAACAAAAAAGAATGTTATAATTGATACAAAGACCGTTCATAAATATTAAGCAGAACAAAGAATGGAACTGTTGCATTCTCAAGAAAATGCACAGTGCTAGGTAGAGAGCACCATACCAAGTGTAAGAAACCATTTTCAGAAAGACTTTGCTGACTTAAAATGCAAAAAGGATGATGCAAGGAATGAGAGAGGTCTCCAGACACCCAAGTCTTAAAGCAGATGTTACATACATATCCATTGCCTCATACTGCACATGATATTCAGGAGAGCTTTCAAAGTCTGTAGTGACTACAGACATTAACCTTTAGCCAACTTGCAAATGTTTTAAAACAGTTTAAAGAATGCTGCCAAACAACAGACAGGCTTGACAGACTGAAAAAAAAAAAAAACTAGAAAGAAAAACAAATTCCCTCTTTAAACAAATTCTTTTTCTTGTTCCTATTCTTAGGTATAATCTATTGCTTTTTATTATGAAAGAAAAGTGGATCATCGTAATAGAGAAGTGAAAAGACCACAGGGGACACTGTAATCCCAGCTAGTTCCAGGTTGTGGACTCTAGCCCCTTGGCACTGGCCCTCTACTCAGCACTCTCTTTCCTCCCCCTGAACAGGACAGAAATAAGCCGCCCTGTCCCTGAAGGCTTCTGTCATTAGTTTAAAAATTCCCAAACCGGAGGCAGAAGGGAACAGCTGAAGGCCCCAGAAAGAGCCTGGCAGAAACAGGATAACTGAAAGTTTGCCCTCTCAACTTTGCCTGGGGCTATTTTGAGTTCAAGAATCTCCATGTAGCCACACAGCAAGACTGTGAATAAATGAAGTAATGAGGGGTCATTTCAACACATGTGTATTTAGCGTTTGGTTTCTTCATAAAGATGGTATTCTCATGTCCAGGGGTAAGGAACTAAGATCTTGTTTTCAGTTCTTGGCAACAGCTAACCTGAGCATATATTTATCTCCTGCCCGCAACCTCATCATTCTGACAAGATGCTTCTATTCTGCTCCATGTCATTATCTACAACAGCCATGAAGCTGTCCAGTGCTTTATCTAACGTTTTGTTTAATCCTGAGAACACAAGTTACTGCACAGGTCAAGAAGAGATAATTTATTCTTTGGATTTGGTCTAAGGGCAGAACCTCCACGGTAGCCGATATTCTGAGCATTAAGAATCAGGAAGGCCTTAATTACACAATCCTGCTCACCTCTCAGCTGTGCCTCCTCTCCCCCACCACAGGCCTAATGTAGTCTTACCTCCATGAAGTTGCCTACTGTAGGCATTTTATATAAGTGGTACCCTATCATGAAGTACTTATCCTTCTGTGACTGGGTTACTGCACCAGGCACATTGTTTGCACAGCTAATCTGTGTGCCATAGCAGTCCTCATTCTTTTCATAGCTGAATAATGTTCCTTGCATATGTACATCACATCTTGTCTATTCATCTCTCTGTTGATGGATATATGTGGATGCTTCTCCTTTTGGACACTGTGAATAGTGTAGCTATGGACATTTGGGTACAAGTCTCTGTTTCAGCCACTGCTTTCAATTCTTTCGAATGGAATTATTGTTGATAAGGCAATTCTGTATTTTACTCCTTAAGAAATGGCAAAGTCGGGCAGTAGTGACTCACGCCTTTAATCCCAGCACTTGGGAGGCAGAGGCAGGTAGATTTCTGAGTTCAAAGCCAGCCTGGTCTACAGAGTGAGTTCCAGGACAGCCAGGGAAACCCTATCTCAAAAACAAAACAAAACAAAACAAAAAGGCTGGTGAGATGGCTCAGTGGGTAAGAACACCGACTGCTCTTCTGAAGGTAGTGAGTTCAAATCCCAGCAACCACATGGTGGCTCACAACCACCCATAATGAAATCTGACACCCTCTTCTGTGTACTAATTTATAATAATAAATAAATCTTTAAAAAAAAAAAAAGAAATGGCAAAGTATACTGAAGGTGCTGCTTTATACTGTAATGCACCAGACCTCTGCTTTGTCCACAGCTTCATCAGCATTGGTGACTTCTGTTTTTCTTTTCTGACACTCATCCTAACAAAATGCTACCTCCTGGGGGTCTGATTAGCATCTTTTCATGTGTTTAGTCACATCATTCTCAGAGAATATCTGTTTACAATTTCTTCATTTAAAATTGAGTTGTCATGTCAGGCCTTATAGCTTACAAGGCCTCTAATCCCAATACTCAGGAGGCAGAGGCAGGAAGATTTCTATGAGCCCAAGGCTAGCCTTGTCTACATTACAAATTTCAGGCTAACCAAGGCTAATAGCAAGATCCAAAACAACCAAACAACCAAAACAACCAAAAATAAATACTTATATGGTTTAAAAAATACTTATATGGCTTTAAAAAATCATTTTAACAATGTGTTATATTATGATGACTGTTTTTTATGTATGAACCACTCTTAAAATTCATTTAAACTCAGTGAATAATACTTAATAGTATACAGTCTTTTGCCTGTGGTGCTAAGTCTTACTTCTTGGTCTTCTGATAAGAATTTTTGCACTTAATTCACAAGGGCTGTTGGTTTTGATGTACTTGTCCTTCTTTGTCCCTATGGTGATGCTGGTTTCATTAATGAGCTAACACTCAGATAACAAATGATAAAAGAAAGTTCACAAGAATAAAATGATTATAAGAGAATACTGTGAGCAGCAAGTGCTGGGGAAGATAAAGTGCTGATTCTCTGTAAATGACTGATGGAAGTCACCAATGAAGTCACCTTGTGCTAGGTGTGTTTGGGGGAGTTTCTGATTGGTGATTCAATCTCCATGCTTGAAACTGGTCTATTTAGATTGCCTTTTTCTTGAATCATCTTTAGTTTGTGAGTTTCTACAAGCCTGGTCCCTATTACCTATAGTAAGTTGTATAGTAACCTGGTGGGATGCAGCTGAGGCTGATTCCAGAACTCGACTGTTGTGATCCACTGAAGTAAACATGGTTGCCCAGGTACCTCAGAGGTTTGCTCTCTCTGGTGTCCCAAGAGTGGGCCATCTGGATCCCATAGTAGTCCTAGTTTTAGTAGTTCTGAGGAACCTCTAACTGATTTCCATAGTGTCTGAAATCATTTATATTTCTACCAGCAGTGTATAACTGTTACACTTTGCTCAGCATTACCTATCATTTGTTTGCTTGATAGTAACAGACAGTAAGATAGAATCTCTTACTATAGTAAAATGAAAGTGAAAATGAAACTTGCATTTCTCTGGTGGCTAAAGATGTCGGGCATTCTTCATGTTTGCCACTTCATTGCATTTTTTTTTTTTTATTTTGAGAAGTGCCTATGCAATTCATTTGTCCACTTACTGAACAGATGGTTTGATTTCTCACATTTAAATTAAAATGTTTTATATTTTTGTGTATGGGTGCTTTGTGTGCACATATGTATGTGCACTGTCTGCATGTCTGGTGCCCACAGAGCCAGAGGAAGCCATTGGATACCCTGGAACTGAAGTTCCAGGTGGTTCTGAGCTATCACATATGAGCTGAGACTGCAGCCCAGTGCTCTGGAAGGACAGGCAGTGTTCATAACCATCTTTTATAGCCCAGATTTTTACATTTAACTTTTTGAGTTCTTTATAAGTTCTAGATACTTATTCTCTGTCAAGTGTACGGCAGAGGTGCTCCCTGTGTTTATATGTTGTCTCTTCACACTGGGATTTGTTTTGTTTTGCTGTGAGGTCTTTTAATTTTATACAATACCATCTGTCAATTCTTGCTATTATTTCTTGAGCTACTTGTATTCTTCTTGGAAATTATTTGCTTTGCCTTTGTCTTGAAGTGTTTTCCTCTGATACTTTTAAAGTTTTAGGTCTTCATGTCTTTAATCGTTTGTTTTGTTTTCAGACTGAGAGATACTGACCTAGCTTCATTCCTTTACATGTGGCTATCTATCCAGTTTTCCTGGTATGTTTTGTTCTTTGTCCAAGATTAGGCTGTGTTAGTTACATGAACTTATTTCTAGGTCTTTTAGCACATAATACTATGTAATTTGTCTGGTTTTTTCCAGTACGAAGCTATTTTTATTAGTATGGATCTTTAGTGTAGTAAAATCATATATTGTAGTATCTCCAGAATTGTTTTTTGTTCTTAGGATTATTATACCTATTCAGAATCTTTTGTGTTTCCATATACATTTTAGGGATTTTTTTTTTTAACCATAGTCCTGGGTGGGTAGTCCTGGGTGGTATGAGAAAGCTGCCTGGGCAAGCCACAGAGAGCCAGCCAGTGAGCAGTGTTCTTCCATGGCTTCTGCTTCAGTTCCTGCCTGTAGGTTCCTGTCTTGATTTCCTGCCCTGGCCTCGAATGATGGACTTAAAGCTGTAAGCTGAAATGGGTACTTTCTCACAGCAATAGAAAACAAACCAGGGGCTGGTGAGATGGCTCAGCAGGTAAGAGCAAAGACTGCTCTTCCAAAGGTCATGAGTTCAAATCCCAGCAACCACATGGTGGCTCACAACCACCCATAATGAGATCTGACGCCCTCTTCTGGTGCGTCTGAAGACAGCTATAGTGCACTTATAATAAATAAAGAATAAATAAATCTTAAAAAAAAAAAACAAAAACAAAAAACCTATCATTAGAAAATAAACCAGAGCAGTATCTGAGTCACAGAGGAGTTGGTGACATTGTGTCCCTTCAGTCTTATGAGACATTATGGGGAGCATTGGGAATGGCTCATCGTTAAAGCTCTGGTAGAACTCAGCAGCGACTCTGTACAGTCCTGGACACTTTCTACTTGGGAGATTCAATCTTGTTGCCTCTTGGAGATCTGTTTAAGTTGTTTATAACCACAGGTTTAATATTTGTACGTGATACATGTGCAGAAATGTTGCCATTTCCTCTACATTTTCTAATTTATGGGGTTATGGTTCTCAAAGTATTCCTTGATTACCCCCTATATACAATAGTGTTCATTGTTCTGCCTGTCCTTTTCATCATGAATCTTGTTAGTTGGGATTCTCTCTGTTTGCTAGTTTGTCTAGAATTTGTTAATCAAGTTTACCTTTTCAAAGAACCATTGTTTGTTTCATTGAATTCTTTGTATTCTCTATCAGTCTCCATGTCATTGATTTCTGCCTTGATTTTTTTCTTATTTCTTTGCATAGTTTAGACTTTTCTTTAGTAGTTTGGGATTTGACTTTTTGTTGTGTTTCTAAGACCAGGAAGTTTGTCAGTCAGTTAGAAATGTCTGATATGTTGATGTTGGGCCTCAGGCCCATGCACTTCGATCTCATCCCAAAAGTTGTGGTAAATTGTTTTCATTTTTATTCAGTTCTAGAAAGTGCATAATTTCTTCTGTTATTTTTTCAATGACTCAGCAATCATTTCAGAATATATTGTATTATATCCATGTGTTCATAGAGTTCCTCTTGCTGTTCTAGTTTTTTTCCTTTCTGATGGTATATAGGAGATGATTTCAGTTCTAATTTATGTTTTCAGACTTGCACAGATAGTACTCTAGTTAATACTCATACGATGCCCTTTTACAGCACAGTAAACAAACAAATTTTTTTCCTATTCTCCTCTAAAGAATGAATTTGTTTCCTGTCTCTAGAGCCTTCCCTGCTACTGTGGTAGCCACCCAGTTCTCTATAAGCAGTACTGTGGGGGAGGGAAGCCTGTTAATGAGAGACTGAAAACAGCGAAAGGATGAGGGAATTGTCAAAAGTTAGTTCAAAACTCCCAAACTAGCTAGGCAAGGAGGGCATGCCTCAGCACTTAGGAGACTCAGTAGAAGGATTGGGAGTTCAAAGCCAGCCTGAGGTTTGTGAGATCCTATCTCAAATAGCAAAAATAGACTTACCTGTGGTCCAGAATGTAGTTTCTTCTGGAGATAGTTCTGTGGTCTGCTGAGTAGAATGTTTGTCCCGAAGCCTTTGGGTGCAGTATTCTATTAACATCTGTTAAACCCATTTGCTTTATCATGCACTTTAAGTCTCAAGTTTTTTGCTCAATGTTTGTCTGGAAAATTGGTCTTTTGATGAATCAGTTATTTAAGCCACTAACTGTTATTTTATCTAGACATACCTGTCTCTTTGTGTCTAATATTTGATTCATATACATTTATCATTGTTATATGCTATTAATGGATTCTTCCCTTTATTGAATGTACTGGCCTTTATTCTTCTGCTTAATTTTGCACGAATTCTACTTTGTCAAGTATAATAATGGCTACTCTTGCCTACTTCCTGTACCTGTCTACTTGGTATAAGGGTTTTCATTCTTTGACTTTTCTGTCTCAGACAAAAATCACCTGGTTTTCTCATATGTAGATCCCAATTTTTAATGTTTGTATGTATGTAAATAAGCACAAAAATTCTGCTAAATCTATCCTCCTTGTTTGGTAACTTTTCATTCACGAATTTTATTTCTTTATATTGTGGCTGTGTATTAAGATTATTTTCTTCATTGATCTTACAGATTTTCCACTTTGGTGTTTTTACTTCAACCTTTCTACTCCATTTTGAAATTTGAAATTAACCTTTAAGTTTCTGGTCCTCTTCTCCTTTGTTCCAATGTTTCTGTGCCCTATACCTGATTTGGCCTCTCACCATGTGTTCTCATAAGACTTTCAGAATCAAGCGATTCCTGACCAAGAAACAAAAACAAAATTGTCCTATTCCTCAGTGGATTCCAAAGAAAACTGGTAACAAAATCAGGTGCAGCTCCAAGAGAGCGAATGGAGAGAAGGAAGCTGAGTCTGAAAGGATTCACACAATGGCAAGACTGAGGGTTTAAATTGAATCATGGTCTTCAGTCAATCCTACCAGATGGAACAACATTCTTGACCTGGAGACTTGGTCATGTCTAAATTGGGGGTGTGGTTTGTCCAGTAATAAAATGAAGAATCTTAAAAAAATACAAGTTTTAAGTTTCTGGGATCGTTTTATGCTGTCCAACTCTATACTTGAACACTCTCATTGCTTTTCATTTAATGTGTTCTTCTGTGTCCTGTATTTTTTTCTTTACTGTCAGAGTCATCACTTGAGAGCTCCGTTTTAAGTTGTTATGTCCTTCTAAATGGACACAAGTTCCTTCATTGTTAGAGCTATCCATGAGAAATAGCACTGAGGAGTCCTCCTTTCTGATACTGAGAACTCCCAAATGAGGCATGCCAAGGTAGTGTGCTCTGCTCTGGCACGTCTCAGTCCAGTCGGGTGAGACAGTATGAGTGAGATTAATCTGCCATCCCCAGACTGCAAGCAGCAAGTAAGGTGAGTGTTCTCTCCGTATGAATATCCAGGATCAGTTCGGTTCAGCCAACATACTCCTGTTCCAGGCAATCACATGATGCCACTCTGGGCTCCCCTGAGACTCAGATATTCTCAGAACCGATGTCTCATGCAGGACATGTTAAGAGTTCAGAGCACCTTTAATCCCAGCACTTGGGAGGCAGAGGCAGGCAGATTTCTGAGTTCGAGGCCAGCCTGGGCTACAGAGTGAGATCCAGGACAGCCAGGGCTATACAGAGAAACCCTGTCTTGAAAAACCAAAAAAAAAAAAAAAAAAAAAAAAGAGTTCAGAACAGTACCTGGCATATAAGTGGTCAGTAAGGCCATCACCACCGTTAAGCTTAATGCCCTATTCTAGTTTTCTTAATGGACATCTTCCTCTGAGAGCCAGAGAGAATATCCACAGGACAATCAGAATATAATGGTCAAACTGGTCCTTTCAGAGTACTTTATACTCATCATTGTTTAAAAAGTTAGTCTGTCTCTTCATTTGTAACACATCCTCAAATGCTCCATCCATTAAACAGAACTTTAAAAACTGGTACATTTGTGTTTTGTGTCCCATGAAAAGGAATCAGGGCACTGCAGGCTTCAAAATAGAGAAACACAGATCCTATCCCAGTGCACCACATTCTTCTGGTACCTTGTGACACAATCCACAAGCTGTCAACTTTTAGTACAGTGTGGTGAACAAACCCATGCACACAGCACTGTCCTACCTCAAGCACATGCCTTGTGACACAATCCCCAGCATGGTGGACAGGCCTGTGCACAGGGCATGGTCCAACTTCAAGCACATACCGTGGTGTCACCCTCTTTTCAGTTTAAGGCTTTTTCTGAAATCTGGAAGTTAGCATTAGATTATGTGGGTGTTGGCACCTTTGAAAACAACAGACAACCAACGAGGAAATAGATTCACAGAGTGAGCACCCCAGGTCTCCTGTCCAGGCGTTGTTCTGGGCAGTTCTACACAGTCATAGAAGAGGCACTGTTTAGAGTTTTGGTCATTCACAACGGCAACCAACTCAGCTGTCCCCACACACCCTTTCCCCTGGTCCCTCCTTCCAGTCTCTCAGTTGTGATTATTTTGGATTACCTTAAAATAAAATTTCTTCTCACAACTCCTTCCTGAATGTTCACTTTAGACAAACTCAAACTAATGTATCCACCTTTACATGTATGGATTGACTTTACAGCCCAAGTGAGAAGTGATCGTGGTTCTATGCTCTGAGTGTTTGCTGTCTCCTAAGCACATATTTTGAAACCCTAACCAAGGTGATTGAAGTAGGGCTTTGAGAAAATGATGGGTATAGGACCCAGGGCCCAGATGAATGGGGTTAGTGTCCTTATAGAAAAGATGCAAAGGAGACACCTTGTCCTCTGTCATGTGATGCTAGAGTAGAAAGACAGCTGTTCTGAGGAAGGAGTTGATACCAGTCACCTGATCTATGCCTGTCTGGATCTTAGACATTTCGGGCCTTTGGAACTTTGAGAAATTGTCTAATGTTTGTAGGCCACCTAGTGGGTGTTATTTGTATTGCAATGGCCCAGATAGACAAGAAGACTTGTAAGGTCATTGTTAGCCTCCAGTTTCCCTCAGATCATCCATGCAAATGTGGTCGGTGCTCTTGTCAGTGGTAGAGGGGAAACAAAGCCGGCACTGCCATGGGCATCCTGGGGGACTTACCAATTACTAACTTCCACTCAGATAAGGTCAGATGATTGCATCCCAGAGACGAAATTTAGCATGAATCAGAGTAAGACAAAGTTAGGGAGTTTTATGAAGTAGAGATAAGTAACAGGAAATAGTGCAGATTTAAGAATGGGCATTTGTTCCCAGGGCAAAAGTAATGAGCACCAAGAAAGCGGG
>NW_022196904.1:163806266-163824848 GCF_008632895.1 Mastomys coucha | reverse complement strand
ATGTGTAGACCTCTCAAAAGGGTCTACAGTATGTGTGTGTGTGTGTGTGTGTGTGTGTGTGTCTGTGTGTGTCTGTGTGTGTGCAAACATTAAGCAAATTTGAAAATTCAAAGTTCAACAATGAAGTACAAATGTGTGATCTAGTTTAAAAGTTTAATGAGGGCTGGCGAGATGGCTCAGTGGGTAAGAGCACTGACTGCTCTTCCGAAGGTTCTGAGTTTGGATCCCAGCAACCACATGGTGGCTCACAACCACCCGTAATGAGATCTGACGCCCTCGTCTGGTGCGTCTGAAGACAGCTGCAGTGTACTTATGTATAATAATGGATGAGTCTTTGGGACAGAGCAAGCAGGTGCTGAGTGAGTAGAGTTGACCAAAGCGAGCAGAGGTCCTAGAAATTCAACTCCCAACAACCAGATGAAGGCTCGCAACCATCTGTACAGCTGCAGTATACTCACATGCATGGGATAAATAAATAAATCTTAAAAAAAAGTTTAATGAAATTACAAGGTGGTTTTATGAGGTATATTGCTTAGATTTGGGGGAGGGCAAGGTGATAATATAGTTAAAGTCCAGGTCACGGATGCACTGGCTCGAAGTCAGCATAGTGTGTTTATTCTAAATAAATGGTTTATTTTATTGTCAATGCCCGTGTGTGAGAAATCTACAGGAAAATGAACATTACATCTGCAGATAGATGTCTTTCCTTTCTATCTTGTCTCATTCCTACTCTCTGATGAGCCAGGGTTGGAGTTTCCTCTGTTCTATAGGCCCAATAGAATATGGCCAGAGAATATAGGCCCAAACTTGGTTTTTTTTTTTTTTTTTTTCGAGACAGGGTTTCTCTGTATAGCCCTGGCTGTCCTGGAACTCACTCTGTAGACCAGGCTGGCCTCGAACTCAGAAATCCGCCTGCCTCTGCCTCCCAAGTGCTGGGATTAAAGGCGTGCGCCACCACCGCCCAGCCCAAACTTGGAAACAATGAAAAGCTATTTAAATTTTGCTTGTCACCTTAAATCAGTATGTACACGCTATACAACATGCCACTTGTTAAGTCTATTAATTGGTAAGGATAAGTATATATCTCAGAGGTAAAGCCTTGCCTAACATGGAAAAGTCAATAGTTCAATACAAAAAGTTATACAACCGTAAGCTATACAAACACTGAATTTTGACAGTATATTTAAGAGTATAGAATATAAGGCATATATCCCACTTACACAAATATAAAAGTGTTTTCTTATCTGACAAACACAGAAGAAAGTCAAAACAATCAAGATACACAGTAATCTTTCTGAAAGCATCCCAAGAAGTGTAGCCTCTACTCTAAAATGTGACCCATAGATGCATACTTGCCGTTGATAAGGTCCATACAGTGAGCTCTTACCAGCTGTTCTGGAATTGCTAGAAGTCTCTCCAAGCCAAGTCATACACACAAACATACAGTACTGACATGTTTTCACGTGGCGCTCAGTCCAGGTATAGACACGTTTAAGTGGCCAAGTGTACCTTGTGTGATGGTAGGTTAAATACGCATTAGAGCTAAGTACAAAGTTCAGAATCATCACCCCAAAAGTAAAATCCTCATCAATCTCAGGCTTTCTAACCAAGTACAGCCTGAGCTCACTCAGAAGGGTACTCAGAAAGCACTCTGAGAGCATGAGGGTATTGATCGATGTTGGCTGTGGGTGCCACAGTACAGAGAGATGCTCACCAAGATGCTAAGCCTTCACTTTCCAAAGAAGCAGAGGGGTACAGTCTCGTGGGGAAAACTGACACCCAGCTAGCTCACTCCAGTGACTGTATTCAAACGTTATGCAAGGTGAATTGGGAAAGGATCCAGCTACCTTAGTTATCTTGCCCTTTGTTGGTCATGAGAGCAGACAACCCACACAAATCTCCATCTCGTTTGACCATGGCTAGCCACAATCAAAAGTAAGAACTCCAGGTTTGCCGGGAGTGCTTTAGGACCAAGAGTAGTGCAGCTGCAAGCTCTCACGTAGCACCAAGTGCAGACTCTCTAGAGAGACAACACTTCTTCAAGGTTCAAACAGTCTCAAAACAATTTCCCAGCCTCTACAGATTGACCCAACCATAGCAAAGGCTTTGCTGAAACATTTCACTCAAAGCCAGACACAAAGGCTTTACTAAACATAGCCTCACATGAGGGTTAGTTTCTCACTCCATTTCAAATTTCAGAAGTTTTTAGAGTAGCTATAAGGTGTATGTTGTGTAGATTCCCTTGGCAACCTCCATTTTTCCTTGGTAGCCCATATCACAAGTAGACATTGCTCAACCCAAGGGTAGAAAATTCTTACTAGTTTCAGGTGTTGCTATATTCAAAATGCCTACAGCAATGTCTGACACATGATAAAACCTCAATGAGTATTTGTCAACAAATGAACAAGTTGGTAGTCGGATGTCTATTGTCTCTCATCCCCTGGACCGTAAACTCCACAGGAGGAGGCTTCCTCCATCCGCAGATTTCTGTGTCTGCTGTACCTGACAGAATCCACCTCAGGCATTGTGTAGTTTTCAGTGGCTAGTGCATGAAATGCAGTAAAGATCTACCCAACTAAGGTTCCAGTAAGAACAACTGCATATTTTGATTTCACATCTTCTGTGGTGGACATGCATCTTAGTGGCACAATTTGCCCAGCATTCACTAGAGCCCTGGCTGAGTCCAGGCCCCTGCTTCTCCCTTAGAAGAAAATACCTCTTTGAAGAAAAAGGTTATCAGTCAATAATGGTTAACATGACTTCTTACCTTCTAGGTGCGAAGATTTTTCCTGTTTTAATATCATGTATTTAAAATACCTCGTTCTGTCTTATCTGTGCACAGGAAATTATTTTCTCCTTTTGATGATCACAGACTAGTTAAAGATCCTCATGCACATTTTCCTCTTCTAAGCTTTTGTTGATGTTTTGCTCTTTTGGTTGCACTGAGCTCAGTGTCTTTTATGTATTAGGCAAGCACTCTGCCTCTGAGACACAGACCCAGCCTTAATGATTAGCTTTTATTGATGGTTTGGAGTTTATAATAAAGATGAGAGTTCTGGTGGGGGTTTGACTCTAGTAAGAAGAGGTATTGCTAATGCCTCTGAGAATAAAGCTGCTCTGAATTACATTAAAATTCACATCATGGAAAATGAAGTAATACAGTTGACTGGAGAGGAAGGTAATTTATCATTTTATTTGGCTGATGAATAATCCATGATCATAATTTTTCTAAAATTAAATCTGAATATATAGAGATTCAGAACACCTTAATGCCTACCTAGTCTTATCACGTGGAATGAGGCTGTTTCATCAGACTAGAACTCTAACATTACCTCCATCCTTTATCCTAATTATCTAACATATCAAAGGCTTCTTCTGCCAACAGCTTCATAATTCTTCCATAAAGAAAGATTAGTAAAAAAAAAACGTGTAGCATAGAGGCAAGTGAGAAAGCCTAGTTCATGTCTATAAGCTCAGTACTCAAGAGCTGGAGGCAGGGAATTCGCTGAGTTCAGTGCCAGCCTGAGCTACATAGTGAGACCCCATCTCAAAGCAACCACAACCACAACAAAAAACCTGAGTAAAACATAAAGGAAATACTACGTTTTGTAGGATGACTCCTGGGTGAGTGTGTGCTGTTGATATGAGCACAGCCATATCAAGGCTCCCAATGCTTCACACCCAAGGGAGTGGCAAAACCTTCCCTGGGTCAGGCTTCTGAGGAATGGCAGGACCTTCTGGTCCACGGATGTTATAGAGGATTGACATTTAGCTAAACTGGCATATGCAGAAGCTATCAACCACAGCCTCTGATGACATCAGCCATAACTGCTCCCCCACAGAGACCTCTGACTGAGATAAGCTAGCCCACGTCCTCCCCATTCAGTTGAACATAAAAACCCACCTCTGTTCAACCATGTACTGGAAACCCACCTCCAGGATCAGCGCATGCATGCACGCATGCACAGACACACACACACACACACACACACACACACACACACACACACACACTCGATGAATTCTCAGGCTGATGATTCTCCATTACAGCACACTGCCCAGCTAATTCCAACCTTTATGTGCATATGTCTGTCCTTCATTCCCTTGTCACCCCAGTTGATATTATGATCATAAAAAGAAAAAGAACTATAAGAATATGTTCTGTGATTGGGTTATCTCACTTAGGATGATATTTTCTAGTTCTATTCCTTTCCCTAAGAATTTCATAAATTCTTAGGGAAATTCATTCATTGTTTTTAATAGCTGAGTAGTACTCCATTGTGTAGATGTACCACATTTTCTGTATCCATTCCTCAGTTGAGAGACATCTGGGTTGTTTCCAGTTTCTGGCTATTATAAATAAGGCTGCTATGAACATGGTGGAGCATGTGTCCTTATTACATGTTGGAGCATCTTCTAGGTATATGCCCAGGAGGGCTATAGCTGGGTCCTCTGGTAGTACTATGTCCAATTTCCGGAGGAACCACTAAACTGATTTCCAGAGTGGTTGTACCAGCTTGCAGTCCCACCAGCAATGAAAGAGTGTTCCCAATCACAAAAAAAAGGAGAAGGAGTGTAACCCAATCACAAAAGAACACACATGGTATGCATTCTCTGATAAGTGGATATTAGCCCAGAAGATGGGAATATACAAAGTACAAACCACAAACCATAAGAAACTCAAGAACAAGGAAGACCAAAGTATGGATACTTCGATCCTTCTTAAAAGGTGGAACAAAATACCCATGGAAGGAGTTGTAGAGACTAACTATGGAGCAGAGACTGAAGGAAGGATAATCCAGAGACTGCTCCACCTGGGAATCCTTCCCATATTCAATCATCAAACCCAGACACTATTGTGGATGCTAGCAAGTACTAGATGACAGGAGCCTGATATAGCTGTCTCCTGAGAGGCTCTGACAGTACCTGACTAATACAGAAGTAGAGGCTCACAGCCATCCATTGGACTGAGTCCCCAATGAAGGAGCTAGAGAAAGGACCCAAGGAGCTGGAGGGATTTGCAACCCTATAGGGGGAACAATATGAACTAACCAGTAACCCCAGAGCTCCCAGGGACTAAACCACCAACCAAAGAGTACACATGGTGGGACTCATGGCTCCAGCTGCATATGTATAGCAGAGGATGGCCAAGTTGGTCATCAATGGGAGGAGAGGCTCTTGGCCCTGTGAAGGTTCTATCCCCCAGTGTAGGGAATGCCAGGGCCAGTAAGCAGGAGGGGGTGGGATGGTAAGTTGGGGGGTAGGGAACAGGGATTTGTTTTATTTAATTTATTATATTTTATTATTTTGGAGGGGAACTTGGGAAAGGAGATATTGTAAATAAAGAAAACATCTAATAAAAAAAAAGAAAAGAAAAGAATATGTTCTGTAGAGGTGTGGGGGAAGAGGGTGCTTCAGTGGGCCCCATGCTGAGGCATCCCTTCCCCCTGAGGGACCAGACACACACTAGTATAGTATAGAATAGAGTTTATTTAGTGCATGGGTTAAGAGGGTAGCAGAGGCAGAGAAAGGCAGGGAGAAGGAGAGAGTAGAGAAGTAGGGGCTGACCATGACCGTGTGAAGAGAAGGGGGAGGGGAATGGGGAGAGAGGGGAAGCAAGGGGGCAAGAGGCAAGGGAGAGAAGCAGGAGTAAGAGAGAGAGAAGGGGGTAAGCAGCCCCTTTTATAGGGCCAGGCCTACCTGGCCGTTGCCAGGTAACCATGGGGAGGAGCATACCTGGCTGCTGCCAGGTATCTGTGGGGGTGGAGTTTATACAGAATGCTAACAGTTGGGTCAGCCTTAAAGCCAGGCAGGTAATGGCAATCCTCCTCTTGCCTCCCCCATCACTAGAATTAACCCAGGATTTCACACATGCCAAGCAAATGCAGTACCACTGAGCCATAGCCCAAGCTCACTGGGGAA
The DNA here is from genome assembly GCF_008632895.1 of Mastomys coucha. Classification (NCBI taxonomy): domain Eukaryota; kingdom Metazoa; phylum Chordata; class Mammalia; order Rodentia; family Muridae; genus Mastomys; species Mastomys coucha. The sequence goes on along the minus strand of NW_022196904.1, from coordinate 163,818,926 downwards.
AAGGACTAGAATAGAAACATCTCAGAAGATGCAACCTTTGCTTTAGCAAGAGTGAGTGGATGGCAGAGTTATGACAGCATCATGCAATTTGAATTCGTTAAGTCTTAGCAAAGCCCCAGCGTACTCTGCACGCATGAAGAAGTTGGGGCTTAATCTGAATAGCTATTTTCTGGGGTAAGAATAGCTTTATGAGACTATAGAAGATGGACATCGTAGAGCAAGCATGGTAATAGGGGCTGGAGAGATGGTCCAGTGCTTAAGAGTACCTGCTGCTCTTCCAGAAGACCTGAGTTCGAGTCCCAGCACCTATGTCAAGCAGCTCACAGCCACCCAAAACTCCAGCTCCAGGAGCTCTGACACCTCTGCCTCAGTGGGCACCTGCACTCCTGTGCATATGTCGCTACTTCCCACAGGCACACACATACACATAATTTAGAAATAATAAAATAATCAAAAGAGGGTCCTCTAGAATAGAAATATTGGAAGTATCTTGGGGAAAAGTGTATACTGCTCTAGTTGGTGGCGTGAATGGGAGAGGAGGAGCTAAAAAACGAGGTGGACTAAAGTCTCATGCTTTATTCAGCGCATCGGACAATTTATACTCTGAGAGTTAAGAAGAGTAGCCTGAGTAAAGTGTACAATCACAAGGACAAGCCACGTGTGGAAAAAATATTTTCCCATAGAGACACAAATAACAGCAACTAAAGTAAACTCGCTCCTATCTTCTACACCTGGGAGGAACATGAAAACATAATCCAAGAACACTTCCATGTTCTGAAGAAACTGAGATTATAAGACTCATGTTGTGTTTTCTTGGAGTTTTCTCACAACCACTCAGAAATCTCACAAAACTCTATTCTTGGACTGTGTTCCAACAGAAAAGAAATAGAATGTGGGATTTATTTAGGTATTTATTTTCTCATACAATATTTTTCGAACATATTTTTTCACCTCTCCAAGTTTTTCCAGATTCTCCTCAACTCTCTATCCACATAATGCCTACCATTTTCTCCCTTTCCTCTCTCTCTCTCAAAACAAAATAAACAGAATAGAAAATAAAAATCCAGCGAGACAAAAGGAAGGGAGGGAGGAAGGGAGAAAAGGAGGAAGGAAGGAAGAAAGGAAAAAATAAGAAAAAAAAAGCCTCAGAAAAACCATGGAGTCCATTTTGTGTTGGCCAACAGCTCTGGGTCCTGGGCCTGGGCCTGCTCTGGGGACAGTTGACACTCCATTTGAACAAACCCCTTCCCCTTCTCTCAGCAGGTCTTAACTGCAAATAGCTTCTTGGTTAGTGCGGGGACTTTGTATCCCTTTCGCCTTTTCTGTGCTGAGATTTTGTCTGGCTGAAATCCGTGCAGGCCATGTGCACATGGTCAGTCTAGGTGACTTCATCTCCCCTGCTGTATCTGGAAGATGCTGTCCCCTTGGTCCCATCCACACTCTGGCTCTTACATTCTGTCTGCCTTCTCTTCCACATGGATCTTTGAGCCTTGAGGAGACAGGTGATTAAGATCTCATTTATGGCCGGGTATTCCAAAGCCTCTCGTTCTCTGGACACTGTATAGTTGTGTCTCTGTGTTAACTACAATCTGCTGCATGAAGAAACTTCTCCAGTGGATGAGGCTCCAACCTATGGAAAATCTTAATTATCCTGATGATTCCCTCCAGAATAGGTTATATACATGACCCTTTTTATTGCTGTATTCATTACACACAGTACTGATTATACGAGGGCATTTCCATGCAAGTATACAGTGTACTTTGAGCATGCTCCCTGATATATGCCTGGCCTCACCCTCTGTTTTGCTTCTTTCTTCCTATACACTTTCTCTTCTACCTTCGTGTCACATGTACATGTGTAGATTTACGTGTCTATACAAAATTTAAGAACCAAAAATGAGGAAAAATGTGATATTTGTCCTTCTGGTACCAATCTAGTTCACTTGATATGATTATTACTCATTGTATCCATTTACCAGCAAATGACGTAACTTCATTCTTCTTACCCAGAGGTCAACCTTAACAGTAATGGACATCTAGCTTTTAAAATCTATTTATTTTGCTACATGATATTAATCTATATACCCCCATTTCTCTCTTTCAAATTAATGGCCTCATTATAGACAAATATACATATATATTCTGAAATACATAAATACAACCTGCTCTGTCTGTATAATGTTACTTGTGTGTCTGTTTTCAAAGCTGACCATCTGATATTTTAGAAAATGAACTGGTGTGCTCTTCCCTGGGGAAGAATGTGTAACGCACTCACAGTGTTCCTTAGTTGCCTATAGTTCCTTATGGAGGGCTGAAGTCTCCTGGATTTTCCCCTGTGCATTATATCATGTCTGTTGCTGTCTCTGTCCAGCTTATGTTTAGATGTTTAGGCAGTCATGTTAGTAAGGGTGTAGCTTCTAACATTCCTAGGAGACAATCTCACAGCCAGCTCCGGATCCTATGGGTCCTATAGTCTTCCTACTTCCTCTTCTGCCCGGTTCCTTGAGCCTCAGGTACGGAAGTTATTTTGTAGGCTCCTTAAAACAACCAAGTTGTAACCAGTTCCTCAAGCCCTGTAGACTCTTTAACTCCCAAGTGGCATTTTCTCCTTGGAAAGTGAGTTTCACAAGACACAGTAGCCAGTGCTAGAACTACAGTTAGTCTCTGCGTTTGTGAGGTACATGGTCTAAACAGGATGTAGACAGGAGATAATTCTACACGGAATTATTTCAGGGAAATCAAATGAGAAGAAGAAGACAACAGAGGAAGAAAGAGAAGCGCATGGGAGAGAGAGGGATGCAAGGGGAAGAGAGCAGGAGAGAGAAGAAAAAACTTGATATGAAGAACAAAATCTTTATGAAAAGAAGCATCATAACCAGGCTTACTGGTCCAAATCTGTAACTCCTGCACTCCGGAGACAGAGGCAGAAGATCGTGGGGCCACGGAGCCACAGGACTCGAGTAGCAGGTCAGGAGCAAGAGTGGGGTCAAAGTGTGTTCAAACCCCAGAAATTTCGTCCTGAGATCGGCAGAACTAGGATTACCCCTCTCCTTGCCCTGGGTCTTTATGACCGGGCACATGTAGCCCTGTGCCCTCACCTTTGCCCTACCAGTGGAGGTCATGTAGCCTGGTAGCCACATTCAATTTCCTCTCTCCTTATAAGGTCATGTCCAACAGCACCTGGAATTCCTCCTTATGCTAATGAGGCTTCCTAAGCACCCTAGTCCCAGCCAATGACGTGCACTCATCCGGATAGCCCCTACTCACTCTCCAAAGGTTTAAACAGCCCTTGTCGCCCACTCCCCGATAAACAGAGCTGTCTCACTGAAGACGCCTCCTGAAAGTCTACTCTCGACAGTCTGTTCTTATTGCTGCCTGAGGTCTCCTTAGCTCCAGGTTGTCCTGCCAAGGACACAACTCCCCGCCTCCACCAGCCTCAGGATCCAGTTTGTGATTGTGGGCCAACCACACCTACCGGTGGGGAAGCAAGGCCTGAAGTGGAGCCTGATGTCTTCAAGGCCGGCGTGGCTCTGCTCCTTAACTATGCTGTCCCTAGTTTCTTTATCAACCAGTTTAATGCCTCTACTTTTCCTGCAGATTTAAGGTGTGCCAGAAATAGGTATCAAGTGGACTTTTTTTTAAAAAGGAACTCTTCAGTACGGTTATTTACTGTGTCCTTGTTTCAAGAAGATAATTATCAGGCAGGAAATTCACGACAAAGGATATGGAAAATATTCATGTGACTCATAAGGGAAAACATTTCTCCAATGGTAAGGATCCCTTACAAACATTTAAAACATAGCTAAGAGTCACATCTGTAAATCAAAGATGCTGCTTCTGTGGCTTAATCCAGTCAACATTTACCATTATTTTAGTTATGTTCTCTGTAGGCAGACACTTTGCTTACATCTACTTTTTCTAGTTATGGAGCATTTCACATGAATAAATTAATCTTTCCTACACAATAACCTGTCTCAGCTTCCCAAATCTTTAAGACGGTAAAGGAATCTATTCATAGCATCGATATGAAAGACATTTTGTTACTAAGTGCTTATTAGCTGAATGAGGAAATTAACCTATCAATTAGACAAGGAAGATGCAGGGAAAGCAACTGTAATTGTTAAAAAGAGATTTGCCCCTATTAAAGAAAAAGCTTGTGCTCTGCACTGGGACAACAGGAAAAGTTCTCTGCAGACTCCAACCTGTGAACCATTGAAAAGAAAGGGCCTAACAACTGCCTACAAAAGTGTTTCCCTGTGTCACCCTGGGAGTCAGACAGGGGCTGATACAAGTGTGGTCAAAGGGGACCAGGCTACATCTTGAGCTGGCAGCAGAACTTGACAGCATCATCCATGTGTTTCTGGTTTTATAGGCATGAAAACACAAGAATGAAGCTTTTGCCAAGGTTCTGGAAGCTGGCTTAGGCATGGTTGGATTCCTGGAAAGAGGTTCTGAGGTCACTTCACTTCATGGAAGGTAAAGCCTAGGTTGCAACAGAGCTCCCAGGATGTTGGAGATGCCAAGCTGGTAATATGTCTGCCAAGATAGCTGCATCATTTAAGTGGAGTCAGCCCAAGGGACAGGCTAGAGGTGCCGCAGGTAGCAGAGATGGATGGGTGAGGTTACCCACCCCGTGTGGATCCTGGGTGACTCCATCACAAACCTGAGATGCCAAACACAGAGCTGCAGAGCTTGGTGTTGGCCCTCTGGGCTTCAGTCGGGCTTTGGTTTGATCTTCCCTTGCTGTGTCCTCATTCCCCTTTTGGAATAAGGAAGTGTGCTCTGTGCCATCATATGCTGCAAGGGTGTAACTTTCTTTTTGACGTCTCTGACGTTCTCTGCACTTACACTTTTGAACTCTGGTGGAACTGTGGGTTGAAGTTGGATTGAGTGTGGTTTTTGTTATGAGCTTATGCAAATAAAGGTGGATGGTTGTGGCTTTAAAGTGACGTCTCTGGTTGTCAAATTGACAAAGGGTAGACTTGCTAATGTTAGCTGATAAAAATCTGCAATCAACTGATAGATAAGCCTTTGGGCTTATCTGTGAGGGACTTTCTGGGTTGGGATCTACCTGAGATGTGGGTGACACAATTTTATGAGCTGGAATATGGACCTAAAGAAAAAGGAGAGAGTGCCTGGGCACCACCTTTTAGCTCTCTCTCTCTGCTTCCTGACTGCAGATACCACAGTGACCAAACTCCTTTCATCCTGCAGTGCCTGCAGTAAGACTTGAATCAGTTGTTGCACCAGAGTAGTCTCTTCAGAGTTAAGCAAATAGAACTGTGAGCCAAAATAAACCATTTCTTCCTTGAGTGAGGTTAATCCCTTTAATTGAGTAGAAAGAGAACCCCCCTCCCCTCCAGCGCTAAGCTAATTGAATCTCGCTGGAAGCCTCCGGCTTCTGATCTCAACCCATTCCTAGGAGCTAGTTCATTCCTTCCTGATCTGAAATTCCTGCAGGCTGGGGGTGGAGGACGTGCTACAATGTTAAAAATCCCTCAAGGCTGAGTAGCCAAAGGTCAGAGGGTAGAGAGCTGGAATGTTGTAGATCCAGATCTAAGTGATCTTGTCTCTAGCCTGTTTAAATAGTCATCCATCCTCCACCTCTGTGTTTGACCTAAAACCAATCCCTGTAACTATTAGGCAAGTTCTTTTGGAATAAGAGTCTAGACCCCTGTTATTTAGACCTTCTACCACTCTAAAGTGACATCATCATATCTGTGGCCGTAAGTGAATGAATGCCTTGAGTATAGCTTTCTTTGCCCTGTTACTATATAATAGAGTTCATGCAACCATTTCCACATTGGAACATGGTATACGGGGAAGGCAGAATCAGTGTTTCCAGGCTGATCTCACTCCTGTTGGGCTCCAGAAGAAACTTTTATTCCATTAGACATGAGAACTGTTTTGCATCCACACTGTGATCAATATGCTGCTAAGCTTAAATGGAAAGCTTGATGCTGAAGGTCTGTTGCTAAGGGACATTACGTTCATTTCCCGCCAAGCACTGAATGTAAATGATCAATTAGAATATGCTAAAAAGTTCTGAACTATTTGTCAGAGAAGGAGATACATATTAAGATAGACCTTGCTGGGAAACTTATTTTGAATTACTCTCCCGGAGTTGGGGATAGCTAGAGTTGTGGTTTGAATGTTAAGTCTCACAGAGTCACTTGTTGGGGAAATACTTTCCCAGCTGATGTTTGGGAAAGCTGTAGTCCCTGTGTGAGGTGAGGCTCCTCACAAGGAAGTGGTTCACAGGGGTAGACTTGAGATTTTATACCCAAGCTTCACTTTTTGTTTATGCTCTGCAGCCTGTATGTGGAAACACTGACCAGGCAGCTTCCTGCTCCTACCACCGTGCCTTCTTTGCTTGTCGCCCTGTCTTCCTCATATGATAGACTGTATCCCTCTGGATCTGTTAGCCAAAATACCTGAAATTTTCTACCTTACATTGCTTGCCTTAGTTAGGGTTTCTTTGCTATGGTAAACACACAACTAAAAGCTACTTGGGGAGGAAAGGGTTATTTCCACTTAAAACTTGCAGGTTATACACTATCACTGAGGGAATTCAGAGCAGGAACCTGGAGGCAGAAACTGAAGCAGAGGCCCGAGAGAAACACTGCTTACGGGCTTGGTGTCCATGGCTTGCTCAGCCTGCTTTCTCATCCCTGCCCAGGAGCTCCTGCTTAGAGGGCAGCACTGTGCACAGTGGGCTGGGCCCTCCCACATCAATCATCAATCAAGAAAACGCTCTACAGACTTGCCCACAGGCATATCTTATGAAGTCATTTTCTCAAATGACAGCGCTCTTCCCAAATGACCCTAGTTTGTGTTAAGTTGACACAAAGCTAACCAGCACCGGTGCTCTTGTCAGGATATTTTATCATAACAACAGGAAAATAACTATGCCATTTAAGTTAATAAAGTGTGTGCTGTGCAAGCAAAAGGACTCTGTTCAAACCTCAGAGCCCATGTGAGAGACAGACATGGTGATGTGGACTTGTAATTCCAGAGCTGGGGAAGTGGCAGGTCCCTGGGGCTCACTGGCTAGCCAACCTACCCTAATTGGGTGAGCCCCATGCTAGTGAGAGACTCTGTCTCAAAAACCAAGCTGAGTGTTGTCTGAGGAGACCCTAGGATTTTCCTCTACACACCATACATGTGCCTATGTACCTTCCCCAATGAAAACTAATCAGAAATATACATAAAATAATTGTTAATCGATTAATATTCAGAAACTAGTGGAATCCCTTGGTCCAAGCTTTTCCTTTTCCTTTCCAAGGCTTAATCATCTGGTAACAGAGAGTCTGAGTTGAACAAATGGTTGAAAAGGAAATGGGAAGGAAAGAAGCGTGTCAGAGAGGTAGTTCTTCCATGGTACCTGAAGTCCAGGCGAGGTGCTGTTTATAAGAGATATTAACATTTCACATTCTTGATCAATGTGTCCCTCAGGCAACTTCGAGTCAAGCATTCTGCTCATCCCAGCTGTAACTGAGAAAGCGAGACAAGTTATGCCAACTGGTACCCAAGTTTCCTTAGGAGGCAAATACAGTGCTGGCTATCAACTGCTCCTGCCAACAAGGTTAGCTCCTTAATCAGGATGCAGTACCACCTTCTGGCGCTTTCAAAGAAGCCCCCTGTCTTCAGAGGAGCTTGAGAAAGCCTGAGTTCCCTTCTAACACAAAGGGTACAAAGGTGTAAAAATTATCTGGGAATTGACAATGTGGGTCATTCACAGAAACACTGTGAAGAGGAAAAACAAAGAGATGCTCAAGACTGTGGGCAAAATGCTGAAATGGAGAGCTGTGGAAGAAATAAACCCCGTGTGACAGCTAGGGAGTCAGTATTGCCTGAGATAGCAGGCTCTAGGGAACCAACTACAGGAGAGGAAGAAAGGCCTTTGTGTTGCCATGGAAACACCACATCTCATAAAATTATGCATTGAAGTGGGAAAATTTTATGTGTCTAAATTATGGTTCAGTAAAACCCAAAACAAATAAATTTTACTGTTTTACTAAATTGTCTTGAGAAAGTGTTCCCTTTAAAATTTGCATTTAACTGACCCAGATTGTCTGTTTTAATAAAGAAGAATGTCTTTATGAAAGAAAATTTATAGTTAGAGAATTTCAATGGTGTGTCTGAGAACAATTTAGAATAAAAAGAGATCTAACAAAAACATGAGCAAATTCTAACAGCACACCAATAACTGCAACTGTCTGCTGTTGAGTGGTAGCAACTCAAAATTTCAGTATATTCACGCATTCATCACGTGGTCACGAACCATACAGGCAATAGGAACCTGCTCTTTGTCGACCGAAGGTCGTATGTTAGCAAGTCCATGTTCAATGCAAGGACTCTTCTGTATGGCATACACAAGTCAGAGAGCAGGAGATAGTGACAGAGAAGATTGACTAAGTCCTTGCCTTGATCATTCTCACCTTCTAGTCTAAGACTCTATAGCAAACAGCCAAATTAACAAAAGCATTCCCAAACTATGTTAAGAAATTAACGAACTAAACAATTGATAACTTGCTTGAGGTACAGAAGAAACAAGGAGTCCAGAAAAGGGAATATAGGTACAGCATGAGACGGTCATTCTGGATAAAGGGGTGGCCAGGTGGACATTGTGAGATGGAATGAGAATCTAGACATGGGGCATGCTGAGTGAGGGGGTGTGGGCTTACATTTTCCAAAACCTACTTTAACAGGTGTTCTTAAATGCTTCAACCTCCCTTATTGCTCACAGACCAAAGGTAGGGGAGGAAGATGGCTAATAGGACAAAGGGGATGTGGACCTGTTTAGAAGCAGTTCTTTGGAGTGAGTCCAATCTTTGTTGTCTGCAGTCCAGTCTGCTATCAAAACACCAAACAAGAACCAGCAACAGCAGCTAGATCCAAAAGAAACTATGAGTCTCTGCCGATCCGCAAGAAGTTCTTCGGTGCTCTGCTCTCTATAAAGTTACAAGTAAGGATCAGAGAAGAAAGCAAGGCGAACCAATGCCAGAGCACCCATAGTCCACTGTCTGTTGGGTTATGCTCACTTTCTTTCTAAACATCACATGTCCTCTCAAGGGTCTACTCCAGCAAAACATCCCATTCCCTTTCACCAGGCAGCTTCCAGAAAAATACCACATGACACAACTGAGTCTCCAGCAAAACCAGAAATTCCCTCTTTAGAGGGGACTTGTGACAAGCCACGTTCAGAGAAGTGACAAAAAATGATCTGTGTGGGGACTCAACGATTCTGATGAGGAATTTATTCTAAATCAGGAGAAGGTCACTGAAGAAATCACTGCTCCAGTTTATGCTCTAAAATGGGGCTTTCTGGAGCTAGTGAAGGGGCTCCAAGTTAGGTGAAGGCTCTCCAAGTTAGGTGAAGGCTCTCGCTGCCAAGCCTGACTGCCCGAGTTTGATTCCCAGAACACACATGATGAAAAGTAAGAACTGAATCCCACAGATTGTCCTCTGATTTCCACAGGTGTGCTGTGATGCACGCATGCCCATTCATGCACCCCACACACACACGTAAAAAATAATTTTAAAAACATTCAATGAAAGATTCTATATTTTATTTTCTCAAACATCTATGGGGTTGCTCAGATCCTAAACCTAGGAAGGCTTTGTGTCTCACAGTGTATCTTCTGTCTCCATGGGTGTATAGCAAAATAAACACAGTAAATAAGGTTTTATTTGCTTTATTTAGTTGAATCAGTTGAAAATGCTGTTGATCCAATGCTAATTTAATATCCATTTTGTGGTGTGTCTTGGTTTTACTGATTCTTTTGTCAATTCCTCAGTTCTGTCATCATTTCCCTCTTCCTGTCTCTTTCAATTCCTTATCTAGCATGTTCCAAAACAAATATTGTAAAACATGGAGAGACCCAATCAACACTTTTAATGGAAAGAAATGAGCCTTCCAAATGCGTTTTCAGCCCATGCTTGCAGCACCCACAACGTGGAGGGGAATTGTTATCTGAACATGATGTGGTGCTTAAGCATGCAGAACAGATGATGCATTTCCTAAGTTTCCCCATGTGTTTATTATATGTGATAGCCCTATCTATACAGTGCAGTGGTGTTTTGGGAATAGGCTGATCGAGTTCCTGCAGCAAGCTGATGCATAGAAATGGGCCGTCGAGCCAGCTCCAATTCGCCTCAGAGAAGGCGTTTGTTTATTTTCATTCAGGAGCATCAAGTTCAATTTACCCTCAAAAAGGCTATCTCCTTGGCCCATATGGTTTTCCCTCCCAGAATTCTCTGAGTTTGTGTGCACCTATCTATCTTATGAGGCATAGATCAGTTTCACATTGTCTATGTGTCCCTTGATCGGTCCCATTTGATCTGGAAGCTCTCTCTTCAAACATCTAAGCAGCACCTACTGGAAGCACCATTTGCCTTGCCATCATCAGCAACGGTTGAGCAGAATCACTCTATGAATGTCATCTCTCCCAGCCCCACCTTCACGGAGTGCAGAGATGATGCTTAGCAGCCTCTACCAATCCTCTAGAGGCCAGGCCTCAGCCTTTCACGGGTTACTATGTTTCCAGAATTGCCAAGTGGATTCTTAGAATAGCCTGACTGCTTTGGCAGCCTTGCTTTGCTCTTGTAAAATGGGACAAAAAAATAAGAGAAGGAAAAACATGAATCCTAAGTTAAGAAGACGAGTATGGATCAAGTGGGAATGAGATGGGCAGTAACTTGCCAGTAGGCACTCCTCGGGTCTGGGTTCCTCTCGTGGCCCAGATGGCTTCTCTTCTGGCCCTTCCTTCCCACTGACCACTTTTCAGCCAGTCTGCATGTTTCCTCTAGAAGCACAGCTAAAGAATGTGTCCCTAGTGGTCAGCCTGGTGACCCCATTCTAGGCACAGAGGTGAGGGACGCTGGAATCGGTCTCCCTTTGTCCTGTGTCTTACCCAGTGCACATTAGCACCTTACTTGGGGTGGCTTTTCTGGGCTCTGATGGCTCGCCCCGCTTTCCATGCTCTGGGATTAGCTCCAGATCACTAGCTTCATGAGCGATGATGGCTGTGGACAGAGTCCAAATGCCTTGTCACTGCTCCCAGACCTTTTGAAAACAGGACAGGTCTGACTGGAGCAGCAGGACAGTCCAATGATTGCTGAGTGGGGCCCGTCTTTCCCACAGTATGCTAAGGACCTGTAGGGGGCAGTGTTGCCCTACACCACATGTTTCTCTACCTATATTTCAAGGTTGCTCTCTAACCTCGCAAAGTATTTGTAGTTTCCAAATAATTTACACAATATTAAGTTGTTTAAAAGGCAAAGAAATTGATGGGGATGATATGAAAATATTCATGAAATTGATTACTATAAAATGTAAAAATGGCCTCTATTCAGTCTGATCTCTAGACCGTTCCTCTTTTTTCCCATTTTTTCCTTTTATTGAGAATAGATTCTTTTCTCATACATTATATCCTGATTGTACTTTCCAGTCCCTCTCTCTACTCCTCTCAGCCCCACTCTATTTCTGACTCTCAGTAGAGATGAAAAGGCTTCTAAGAGATAACAACCAAACACGACAAAACATAAGATAAAGCAAAACCCATCATATTGAAATTGGACATAGCTACCCAGCAGGAGGAAAAGAGTCCAAAGAGCAGGCACAAGAATTAGAAGACCCAGTTATTCAAACGCTCAAGAATCCCATAAAAATACTAAGCCCGGGAGACGAGAAGCCTGCATCTGTGGAGCGGGGTGTTTAGGCCAGGAGGAAGCAGCTTTTGGGTCCCACAGCACTGCAGCAATGGCAGAGTCCCCTGGCCAGCTTGTGGCAGTTTTCTGGGACAAGTCATCTCCCGAGGAGTCCTAAAAACTGGATAGACTTCAAAGGTTAACTGGCCAGTGAGGGCCAGGTATTCATGGAAAATATCAACCAGATGTTCCAGTCTACCCATAAAGAAACCAGATTTGGCTGGGCAGCAGTGGCCCACGCTTTTGAACCCAGAGCTTGGAGACAGAGGCAGGCGGATCTCTATGTGTTTCAGGCAAGCCTGGTTTACAGAGTGAGTTCTAGAACTGCCACGGCTACACAAAGAAACACTGTCTCGGGGAAAACAAAACAAAACAAAACATCTCTGGCTTTATAGTTTATTGTGTCAGATGTAGTCCCAGGGAGCACCTCGCTGCATAGTGCTAAGGTTCTAGCTGTGATGGTGGAAATCCATCCGCCAGGAGGAGGTCAGTGGTGGAAATCCATCCGCCAGGAGGAGGTCAGTGGTGGAAATCCATCCGCCAGGAGGAGGTCAGTGGAGACAGCTGTAGTTAACAACGAGAAAGTAAAGATGGTCTTTAAGCTGTGTTCGTTCGTCCCTGACTTTTTCTGGCCTTCTGGAAGTAAACCAGTTGCAGTGCAAGTAAACCAGTTGCAGCGGAGTCCTTCAGCCAGGAAGAGATGCAGTCTGTCCAGGAATAGAGGCCTGCGGTGGATTCTGCTACTGCCAAGACCTGGACCCTCTCAGCAATGACGCGGAGGATGACAGCGAGGACCCCATTGACTCAGATGAACTACTAGATCTAGAAGATTTGAAGAAGCCCGATCCAGCCTTCCTGAAGGCTCCTTTAGGTGGAGAAAGGGAAAGAAGAAGAAGGAGGAGGAGGACGAGGAGGAGGATGAGGACGAGGAGAAGAAGAAGAAAAGAA